>NW_009614947.1:11095-18021 GCF_000690535.1 Cariama cristata
AATGCTTTCCTTTATCATGTGTCCAGTGTTTTACAGAAGGATCCTGAAAGGTGGTAGGAAAAGATTTGAATAAGCAAGTGAAAGCAGGCTCATAACCGGGGTGTGGGCCTGTATTTCTGTTAATGCAAGCCCAAACAGAGGCCCATTCTCTTGGGTCTTCAGGTGATTCTGCAGCTGCAAAAAGTCTTCTGTCTGTATGATGATGTGGGACTTTGGAGGACAATGAAAGACGACATGGGAAAAATCTTGGGAGCTGGACAATTCTTTCTGCAAGCTGAACTACTTCGTAGTGAAAGTGTTCTGTAGTGACTCTGCATATGTGGCAGAAATCAGTGTAATACTCACCCGTGCAAACCTCCTAAATGAAGGCACAAGCTAATAATTGGGTCAGGATGAGTAGTGCCTGTGATTAACAGTGTAGAAGAAAGTTTTAATCTAAGCTTTGAAGGTTCAAAACCGGCTGATGTGCAGGTGGTAAAATGCTTACAAAGTGCTTCTGACTTCCTCCGTGTTAATAAAAAAAATCAAACCCACCAACAACTCCTCTTCCACTGGGAAACCAAAGCAGCTTGGCCCCTTTTGTATGCTAGCATCTTCCTTGTTCATGTCTTCTCAGTATTTCTCACATAAATGAACCTGCTTTTAATAACCCATGGTATCTGTGATGTCTTTTCTACAGTACCCAGGGGTACAGAAACCTATGAACTGAGGGCCAAATTTTGTTAATGGAGTGAAAGACACTTTTTGCTAACATTCAAGAATGTGAGCCATCATCAGGATGCAAGTTTGAATTTATGACATCCACTGATGATCAAGTCAGAACAAAGCTAAGAGCAAACATCAAGTGGTTTGTGGCTGTTAGCATGGCTGAAGTGGAGAATCTGTTCTGTGCTGCCTTCCTAGTGCAGTTAATGTTGGCCAACTGAAGGGCACACTCAGGGAAATGTTACTTATCATTTAAGCAACTTTGAGAGGACACATAGCAAGGCCTCTCAACGTTAAAGGCCCAGTGAGTTCTGTGAGGTTTCTGTGGTATATTACTTCATTTTACCTGTGACACATGTGTGTCCAATGTAATCCAGCAGTTATTTTCACATAAAGTTTTAAAAAAGTGTATGTACCTGTTGATTGAAGGAGAGAAGTGCGCTAAAGAAACAAAAAGCGTAGCAGTGAAGCGGAGAAACATTTGATACACAGCTGTGTACAATACATCTCCATTGCTGAATTTAGACTGTCTTTTTGTCTAGAAGTTGACATAGCAAATCAATGCATTCCCCACCCCCACCCCCCCCATAATGTTTCAAAGCCAAGCTTACCACAAGGCAAAAGAAAGCGAATAAACTCAACAACACTGAAAAGAGGTCTACATTTGTCTGAAGGTAAGTCAAAGATGCTGTCAGATATAAGGGTCTGTAGGAAGAAAAAAAAAAAAGCACCTTTTGATTCATGGATGATATCCTAGAAGCATGTTCAGGTTCTCTTTCAGAATCCCAGAGCGGAGCTCAAAGAGAACTTGGCACCTCATCATCGACAGCAGCATGGCAGGCAGGTGGCTTAGAAATCCTGGTTGGGCTCGTGAGGGGAAGGTGATGGAGCTTAGTCTTAGAAACAGATTATTTCATGTGGGAGAAAGTGTTTCTTCTTCCAGGAGCAGAATAGTGCTCGCTACCTTCAGCCAGCTCTCTTCGTAAGGAGAAAATCAGCGATATGCTATGATGGCATTGCTGTTTTCCATGGTGAGGGAGTGACTCACCTCAAAGTCTGGGGTTCGGGTAAGGAATAGTGCTGCTCTTTTTTTTTTTTTTTTTTTTTTTTTTTTTTTTTTTTTTTTTTTTTTTTAAACAGAGCAGAACACCACCTTCTGCAGCTGGCATTCAGACCTGAATTTGAACATCACTTCTTGTGCTTTATTTCTACTGATTTGTATATTTGTACTGACTTTCTACTGATTTTTGTACTGATTTTCTACTCCCCGACAGCCAAGTGGGCTCTGTGGGGAGCTTTGTCTCTTAATGAGATGTTAGGGAAGGGGTGCTTGGTTTTGTTTTAATGAAGTGCTGGAAAGATCTTGCTGGCTAAGAGAATGTGATCTGAAGGATATATCATTGGCCTGAGAGCAGATTGAATTGCTAATTTTCTCAAGTGGGTCCCAGGAAATGGATTTTGTCTTCCTTGTACTGTGATAACCTTGATAATTTTTTTTTGCTGGTAGGGCTCTGACTGCTACTTCAGTACAATAGCTGGATTTCCAACTGAAGTGTTCTCTCTAAACAAGTTAGCTTGGTCACAGAAGCAGTCTGGTATTCAGTAACGAGGAGCTTTGTATGGACTAATTTGGCTTCTCAGCTCTCTCATAAGCCAGTCTGGATATTTCCACACTGTCCTCAAGAACAGATACCCTGGGAAATCCCATTAAAAAAACCCAAAACTATTGCTTGTCCTACAGCTCTCTTTTCATATGTACTCATAATTCTTTTGAATCATATATATTTTTTTATATAATTTTTATTTCTTTGGGGGGAAGTATGTGTTTAGCACCACATTTTTCTGTTGCTGGGTTCTCAAAACTATAAACCATTTTTATTGTTCAGAAAAGTTCAGGTGGATGCTTTGCTGTAGGAAATACGATAGCATGCCAATTTTGCAGCCTTTCCTTCCTAAAGAAGTTGCTGTCCAAGTCTGTTGTGTTACCTCTCACGTCTCCAACATCAGTAATGTTTTTGGTATTGTCAGTCAGAATTACAGGGATTGTTAAATCCCTGGGGAAGGTTGGGACAGAAATTGTAGCTAATTTGTGTAGGCCTTCACTGGTAGCCTATTGAAGGCTAAGCATGAAAACCATCTCAGAAAGTGTTTTCTCCTTTTAGCATTAAGATCATTGAAAAAGTTTCAGTGTTACCTCAGACCACTCTTATTATTGAGTTTATATTTTTTCATGTGTTTTGTTCAAATAAACTCAGGTGCCTTTCAGAGGCAATTTTATACCTTCACAAAATGCATATGGAGTCCAGCTGTGCTAGGGTTGCTTTGGGGTGACTGTCAATCTGAGTTTCACTGCTCTTTTCATTTCCCTCAGACAGCAATGCTGCCTGTTCCTCTTGAAATCTGTTGTTCTTTTGACAGAAGTCCAGTAGTTTCGCTTCACTTTTCACATCACGTGTACGTTAATTGCTTGTACACCTGACAAACTGTGCATAAGAGAATCATATGAGATTCTCAGACTTGAATTGTCTATGCAGTAGTACTGTAGACAGCAAATATGCGTTGGATATCATCTCTCTGTACCATGTGGCAAACTGAGGACTGGGTAAAGAAAATCTGCCAGAGTGCTGGCAATGGAAAATGAAGTCCCTTTCCCCTCGTGGTAACAGGTACAGTGTCTCTGCAAACCCCCCGTGGATTACTCGATCTGTCAGAAGTGTGGTTTCCTGGGATCACTTCTCACAGCAGCAGAATATCGCTGTGTGTTGTGCAGGGGTGTTGCGACGTGACCATCTATCATCTCAGCATCACAGAGAACTGGCGGACTCTCAGTGCGTACTTCTAAATGTATTCTGTGTGTCTGACTAATACTGCGATCCCAAATGCAGGTGTTAGTTGTGTGCCCAGAAGACATTGCCATTCCTCTTCATCCTATTCTGTTTCTTTCCTTATCTCCTTGTACTACAATCCTCCATTCCCAATCCTAGAACATCGTTCATGCCTTCGATAATGGCTAAGTCCAACAGAGTGCTGAGGTGAGCCTTTGCTCCACCCACTGCTTTTTCCAAAAGTGGAAGGTTATTTTGCAATGGCAAAATTGGGTCTGAATGTGTGGTTAATAACCTGCCTTAGTATATAGATTAAATTAAAGAAGGTACGCAAAGGAGTTCGGAGACTATTCGAAGGAGTTCTGGGGTTCTGCTGTCCCATTTAACCAGTAGTGTATCTGTCTGTGATCATCGCTACTGCCCATGCTGTAGTTGTCATTGCAAGGAGCAGATCACTCATGAAGAGCAGCCAACACTTCCAGTTACTGTTCTTGCCTTGAAGTCATGACAGAGGTGGGATTCAAAGCTTCAGTAAAAAAGCCTGATTCTGGTTCCACCTCTGACAGTGTTGAGCATTCAGGCCAAGCCTGCTGAAATCGGAGCCGAGTGTGTCGAGTATTTTGTGCTAAGCAATCCTCTGTCCCCTTGAGCTTGGATGTGCTGGGTAAGCCAGCTTGGGTGTGCTGAGCAAGCCCGCAGGAGTCTTGGAAGCTGGACAGGGTGAGAGGATAAAGGAAAAGAGCACTTGGCTTATGCACAGTAGAATGGGATCGCTTTCTCCGTGGCTGCTTTGACACTTGTCAAGGAAATAAACCTCTCCTGTCAAACAGCTGTGGGTTTAAAAGTATCCTGGCCCTGAGTGGTCAAGAGGGCAGCAGAACTGTCGCGACTGTATCTTCTTGCATCTCGTATCTCCTGTGTGTGGCCTTTTTTAGGGTAGAGGAGGAAGACTATGGGTATGGCCACCACCAGACAATCTGAAGCCAGACCTTCCCAGCTTGTTGGAGCTGGCCCCGAAGAGCGCAGGCAGCTCATTGCCTGTCACCTTGTTTGTCTCGTTATAGTTCACACTTGCTCTGATGCCATGCTGGTATGTTCATACTGGTATGTTCAAAACAGGGACTGTCATCCTGGCATACATAGTCTGTTTGGTTTCCTGTGCTGTCTGTCCGTCTGCTGTCATTCTGTTGCTTCTTAATATATTAAGTTGCGGGTTTCTTGAGGTCAAACTTGTCTTTAGGTTCTGGCATTGTTAGTGTAGTCTTTAGTGTGCAACAAGGCTTTTGTTAGCAGTTGGTTCTCTGACAATGAATAATAATGTCTCAAAGACCAGTGACCTCTGACTCGATAATGAAAATAACTGTCTGGGTCTCCTTGTTGTATCCATGAGAAAAATCTTTGTTTACAATAAATGAAATGATAAAGTCAAGTCCAATCCATTTATCTCAGTATCTTTAACAAGTGCTGAATGCTCTGGAGCAGCTGTAACACTGGTCACTCCTAACGCTGGCTGTTGGTTTAATGATACAAAGGCATCATTCCCAGTTCTACTGTGGAAGAGGTTGTCGTGCTGATGCTACAGATAATAGGGGAGTGAGTGATTATCAGGAGGCATTTCCTCAACGGTAGTATTCCTGGAGCACTGCCAGTCTACCCGTCAGCATAATTCCATCGTGTTACCCAGTGTCCTAATAGAAATGATTCCCAAAGCACAGCTACCTGCTCTGCTTAGCTTTTCTCAGTGAACTATAAAGCATTAGCAAGCAAGGTTAGTTTTATGCAGGAGCTATGTGAGCCAAGCATACGGTTAAACAAGCAAGGTTGTCCATTCTTAAGATAATTATTCTGCATTCATCCCCTTTCTGTAACCTGCTTTGTCATGCACAGCTGCTTTTTCTTCCCAGCAGAGCCCAAATTTTTGTTCGTTTGTTCCGAATCCCTGGATCACTGTAAGCACTCAGCAATTCTCATGTGCTGTGGTAAGTCCTTACCATGACTGGTTTGTGCTCCCAGCAGCCCAGGCTACTTGCCCTGGGCTTTCTGGTCCGTAGACTTTGGATATCAACCGCTTGTCTAGTGTTGTGTAGCACTGGCATGGTGATGGTTGCTTTAGAAATTACCATTATCTTAGAGCAGGATTCAACAGGAAATATTTGCTTGAATGGGATTTATGTGTCTAGCCACATGGATGTACTAGTAGGAATGTTTGCCTTGTTTACCTTAAGAACATTTACCTCCTCAGCCTCCGAATCACCTTCTTTCTCTTTTTATTATTAAGGTTCTCTTGTGAGAGGGATACTGTTTACATGTCTCGTGTGACCAGTGACCTGATGATTTACAGCACATAGGGATAATGCAATTTTGAGAATGGTTTTCTGTTGTTTTTTCTGGATTCAGGTATGGTATCAGAGGCTCCTAGAGATACAATAACCTTCTGCACTCCAAAGTTATGGAACTGGGCAGAAAACAAGTACAACCAAGGGAAGCATGTAGGTACCTTATCATTCAAGATCTCCTGGCTCCCCTAGCACAATTTATTGTGCCGTCCTGCTGTGTCATGTTGTCCAGTTGTCTCATTCATTTAATTTGTTGAGATTTGCCAGTGTTCTTGGTACTAGGCAAAACCACAAATCAGCACCTGACCCGAGAAATTTATCATCTTACGTGTGCGGAGAGATGGATTATATTACATTCCGGTCACTTTCTTTTTGTAAAAATTCACCTTCAGACCCAAAGGAGCTGTGGTGGGAAGGCACAGCTAAAAGGCTAGAATGGAAAGAATTGGGTTTTATAAATGGCATTTTAAAAGTAGTAAAGTCTCCCCTTTCCTATGGAACATAAAGTTGCCTGCCTCACTGTGTACTAATCGGCTCCTCCAGGAGAGGGATCCAACAGGGAAGCGTGCCAAGCGATCATCATCGGAACGAGGCCCTTATGAAGGGTCTGGTCAAAGGGTGATGTGTATCGCAAACATTTCCTCCTCTATCTCTTGCCTTAGTCTTTCAAGCAGCTTTTGTGATGAACAGGTGTTGTGTGAGAAGGCTTCAGGCACTTGGGGTTTTTGGTACTCGTGTGCCTGTTCAGAGCAGAAGTAGGAAGGTCTGAGTTAGGCTGGTGTAAATGGGAAGGGGGGGCCTGTGCTGGTTAAGAGGTCTGAGTAAAGTGTGATAAAGCTGGACTCAGAACTTCAAGGGTTTGGGTTCAGCTTGTGCTCAGAGAGTGGGAAGGATTTTCTTGCACCAATTGTTGTGCCTTGCAGATCGGACGCAGTTTGCCATGTGAGCTGAATCATAGAATCATAGAATCCCAGGTTGGAAGGGACCTCAAGGATCATCTGGTCCATCCTTTCTTGGCAAGAGCACAGTCCAGACAAGATGACCCAGCACCCTGTCCAGC
>NW_009614948.1:0-6809 GCF_000690535.1 Cariama cristata
TGCCACCTGCCCAAACATGCTCTGCCGAAGGTCGCTGCCTGTCCCAGCAGCAGGATGAGGGCATCAAATCAGACCTCCCCGGCCCTTATTTCTTAACTGAACTTTGCAGTAAAGAATTAGCGTGTTTTTCGTATTGAAGGACTGTTGTTTACTTAGACACTGAAGCTAAGTTGGCGTCTCTGTTTGCCAAAACTAAAAATGTCAAATTGAAATGTAACGTTAGTTTTTGCTTTGCAAAGGGCACGAAAAGCAAAAACCATGTGATTACCGCCATTCCTGTTTTTTTAAAGGATAACTATCATCAGGAGGAGCATCAACAATGTGCAAGTTGACTATCAGTAGCATTTGCTTGCGGTGTGTTATAGGAGCCGTGACCAGTGAACAGATTCTGTCCTCACTTTCCAGCTCCTCCCTTTCCCTCAAAAGATTGCATCCATTTTGGTGAGGTGCTACCGCTGGACTTAAACAGAGATAATTAAAACAAAGCGTAATAGTTGTCAGTCAACTCTTCTGCCAGTCTAACAGTGAAATTAGTTCCCCTCAGGTTAGGAATGAGTATATCTCTTTGGCTTCCTGGCATCAGCCCTAGTAAAAAATTTAAATAGCTGAGATCGGAGATGAAGTTTCGGATGTGGCATACGGTCTTGTGTTACTCTGTTTAATCCAGTGTCATCTTTAATTTAATTAGCAGCCTGCGTTAAGATAGTGTGATACGCTGGTTTGGTGACAGTACTTGATGGAAGGAAATGATGATGTTCACTTTGTGGTGATGAATCTCCCACCTACGGTGTTTTTTCAGTCGCGGCGCGTGTGTGTTAAGCACGTGGCCCTGCGTTACCTCCAGCCTGGGGTCTGTGGCTGCCCTCCGACAGCGGGGCGGGGAGGTGATGGGACTCTCTTCCCGCTGCAGTCGTGCTGGCGTACGCTCCAGAGCATCATCAGGAGAAGGCTGTGCTCACGCTGACGGCAGCCTTGGCTTTTGACGAGCCTGCGGGACAATCTGTGGTGGCATGAATTCCTGATCCAAGCCAGGTCTCAGACAGCCTGTTCCTATGCATTTGAAATTGTAGCTAGAACCATACCATGCCCTTTCTTCTTCTAAGAATTGCGGGGCAACTTGTATTCTGCCTGCCTGTACAGACAGCTCCTTGTATCAAGGAGCACATTGGGCTGTGTGCAATACTATTTTGTGTGTCTGTGAGGAAGTTATGAGGTCTAAGCACTGGTTTGAAACTGCGATTTCCAGGGTGGAGTTTGTAGCCCTGGCTGGAGCCCGTGCCCACCTCCTTGGGCAGACGTCGCTAATGGCACTTGCAGATCCCCAGCAACGGCCCCTTGGCAATTCCATTGCAACACCCCCTGGCTCCCGCCGGATCCGTGCTGCTCCGGGCTCCTCTGGCAGGGAGGAGGACTTAGGCAGATCCAGAAGCAAAAGAGCAGTTTTCCCTGCAGCTTTGGTTGAGACAGGCAGCGAAGCCTCTCCTGCCTCTCCCTGGTATGGGGGCTTGTACGGGATTCTGTAAACCTGCTCGGTCAGGGGGCACGCGTCCTGCTGGGAACGGGTTAAATAGAGTCTGCAAATGCTTCGTCGTCAGGGAGAGGTGGGAGTGGCTCTCTAAAAAGAGGATCTGGGGTGTGGGTTGAGTCCTCCTGAGGGAGGAACCCGAGGAACAGCTAAGCCTGGGAAAGCGAGAGAGCCCAGAGGAATTGCGTTGGCCAAAGTTGTTGGTTTCTCTCTCAAAGCCACGCCTCGGGAAGGGGTGGAGTGAGTCCGACCTGCGGCATGCGGGTTTTGGTTTGGGGCAGGTTGGTGAAGGCATCTGTGTCTGGTCCCCTCGAGGACCGTGTGTGGAAGCTGCCTGTGGTTCTTGCTGCCCTGCAGACAGACCCAAGGTGGTTCGCTGGTGGGAATACGCTGTGAACACAGAGCTGGGAGTCGGGGGGATGCATCCGTTTACTGTGTTGCAGTGATGTGAGCACACGGGTCCCTCTAACAGCTGAAAAAACCCCCATGGTCGTTCCTTTTTGTGTATTTGTTTTTGTAGGGCAACCTCGTGTTGCTTGAAGGAGCGCTACAGAAGTGGCTATTTTTGTACTTTGCTCATCTGCTTGCCTCACAGCTGGGCTGGTTGTGTTTTAGGGGTGGAATACAGCTTAGCCTTTCCAAGCATGCCTCGGAAAAAACCAGATGTTTCAGTTCCTGTCTCCACTGCCGGTGCTCCCCTATGCCACATTTCCAACAGCAGGACATCAGGGCTGGCACACGGGCCCTGGACGGTGAACGGGGGAGGCCCTGCGGGGGTCTTTGGCTCTCCGGTGTCTGCGTCCTGTTTGTGGAGCTGTCGGCAGAGCCGGACACAGGAGCGTTAACTTCGAGGGGAAGCACATGGCTCCTCGTCAGCACCTGCGGGCAGCCCAGTGCCGGCACCCCGGTGTTTTGCTGGCAGCAGGGACCGGCGCACTGTCAGTATGGGAATATTCACGGGTTTTGCCTCATGGGTCGCTTCTGTGCTATTGCTTAACGGCTTTCACGTGCGGAGGCTGCGTAGCTGTTTGCGAGCGGAGAGAACCGTCTGAGCCACGCGCTTCAGCCAGTGCCAGGCAGTCCGTGGGGTGATGAGAATAATAATCATGGGCCCCATCCTGCGACGCGTACTCCCAGCACAGACCGTATGTGCTGCGTTTGCTGTCCTGGGGCTTAGAGAGATCAGGGAACAGTTGGAAACCACAACGAGATGCAGAGTAGAGTCTCCGAGAAAAGTCTTACGGCCACATTCCCTCCACTTAGCTATGTTCTTCACTGCCTCAGACACCTCTGTTTAAGCTGTGTTTCTTCCTCGCAGAGAGGAATGGGACAGGGTTTTTGGGACAGTGTCTTGCCTTGTCACCCACAGGCAGAGGCTTGCCCAGGAGCTCTGTGAAGTCCTTGGGAAGGGGTCTGTGCTCTGCCGGAGCCTGTGCAGGGGAGTGTGGAGCTGGCCCTCGGCAGGGAGTTGTGTTTCACCCCTCCCCAGATGAAACGAGTTGGAAAGCCTTCTGGAAAGAGAGAGTTTTCAAAAGGAGGAGTTTGGATATGGAAAGAGCAATCAACTGGCACCTTTAATATTTTGTATTGCTCTACCACCTCTGGGATCTCACAGCTCAGGCGCAGTGCAGACACAGCAAAGAGACAGCTGGTAGCCAAGACCTGCAGGTGGTCCAAGCGATCCTCCAAAAGTGTGAGCTTGGAATACGGGCACTTGCCTTTAGCAAGGTGTTAGCTAGCAGAGCTGCTGCCATTCCGGTCTCATAAATGATTCCAGCAGGCCGTGCAGTGACTCCTCAGTGATTTGTGTCACGAAACTGCCCTTGCACCTAAGCATAGCACAAATAAAAAGAAATCTTCTGTTTCCTAAAACAAAACAAAGCACTCATCTGAAATACGATGCAGGGTGATTCCCTGGAGAGTTTCCATTGGAAAATATCTTGGCTCCCGACCAGCTCCATGTAAAGCAGTTGTAGAGGGCGGCTCATTATTGCTACCTGGGTGATTTTCTAGATCAGGACTCTTATGTAAGGAAGAAGTTGGTGAAGCCGTTAGTTGGGATCCTTTCTCACCTACTTCACTACATGTTAAAAAGAAAAAGGTTCCCCGTCCTCCTGGACTCAGGGGGCGACTGCAAGTAGAGAGCCACTGAAATGAACAGAGTGATGTTGGCCAGAGATTCATAAGTAATGAATTAAATCTGTGCAGAGCAAAGGTTTCTATCAGAGTGTGGGAACGTTATTTTACTCCTTCAGAGGGAAAAGATGAAGTCACTGGCTTTGTAGACTGAACTCTGCCTAGATTTGCAACCTCCGATTGCATGGATCAGCGCAAAGTCTGTATCAGAAGTCTTAAAAAATTTAGTGTAGACAGAACTGAGGTGGTAAGACAAAAGCTAGCAGAGGCCGAGGGTTAGACTGTGTTGGTCTTCCAGTTGCTCTAAGAAAATTTGCTGTAGCTAATATATGTGGTGGATTGGGTTCATACCAGCAGTAAGTAATGGCTCCGCTTAAGAAAGAACAAAAAAGTAAACTGCTGCCCCTTTGTGCAGTAAAGCTGTTGTAGGGCATAGCACATATTAGGACAGTGCCGTGGAAACAAAGCTTAAGCTGTCTGGGTGGTACTCGAGGCTCTGCTAGACTGACACAGCACAATTCCCAAGTTTTAATTCAGCGAGAAGACACACCCCATTTTTTGCAGGGAACGCCAGGAGCATCGCTGGTTCTGAAATCTGTTTCGTACAACACAAAATAACTTCAGTAGCCCTGCAGCCAGACCCTGAACTCTGAGACCCTCAGCCCTCGCTGGTTTCCCACTTGTCACTGATTGCATCCAGCAATTGGCCATTTCTTGAAAAGCTTTCTGCCTTTCCCGCGCTTGCAGGACAGTAAAGTGTCAAGGTAGCAGTGTCACTGTCCTTGGATAATTTAGTTTCTGATTACATGCACAGATTGCATCTGATACAGCCACCAAATTTATGTTGCATTACCTTGGATTTGCTTTGTGCTGAGTGTAGTGACCCATGTTATGCAGCCAGTCAGATTGGAATATTACCCTCTGGTGTAATTTAGAATTTGCTGCATTTAAAGCGTTAATTACAGCTAGCCATCAGATCTCTAAAACATGCCAGCAAAGCCCACTGCTGCATTCTGTCTTCCTGTGGATTAGCTGTGACACATCCAAGTCTGCAGTTTGATCCCATAGCTTCAGAGAGAGGTGGGAGAGGAGACTATATTTGGAAATTAATCTCCAACACCCCCGCTCCCACAGGATGCAGAGCTTCCCCTGAAGTAGATGCACTCTCTGGCTGCTTGGGAAAGACACTTTGTAAGTTGTCGGAGTCTTGGGACTTTTGTGGGCCTGCAGCCCTACTCCAGATCCTCTCCTCTTGCAGGTGGTCGGTCTGGTCAGCAACGTGGAGCATCTTTTTCTCCCTGTGCAGACTGGCCGCAACTCCTGTTCGTTCCCATAGAGAGGGGAGGTGGCAGTGGAGCTGGTGGTGTGTTTACCGGCTTGCCATGCGGTTCCTGGAAGTTGCTAAATTCTGCAGCAGCCATGGGGGCTGTGTACAGTGTGCCTAAGGCCAGGATTTGCTTCCCTCTCCCAAATCAGGGAATTGAAGTGCATACCTTAGTTTGGGAAGGAAGCCGAGCTACTGGGGGCAGTGTTGTCTAACAGCTGGAACGCGGAGGGGAAAGTGGGACTTCTTGGTTTTGTTTTCATTTCTGACCCTGGTTGTGTGGGCTGGGCTGCTATTGATTCATCTGCGCTCAGTCTCCCCTGTCTGAGCAATGGGGCTGGTGCTTCCTTGCCTCGCGGGAGTATTGTAGTGGTTATTTATGGGAATTAAATGCTCGTGGAGGGCTTAAATGCTTGACTGCTGGATAAATGCCCTGGATTTCTAATTCCTACTTGCTTGGTGCTCTGCCATCCTCATGAGAAGGCAGCAAACATTATCCTATACAAACTCGTGGGAAGCTGAATCTCCGCTCTGTGCAAGGTAAATGGCAGGGCAGCAAAACACACAGGCATACTCGTTTTGACAGGCTTATTGGTAACCTTGGTCCTGCCTTCCTGCCCCCGTGTGTCCTTCAACCCCTTCCTGCCATCGTCCTCTGAACTAAACCCCTAACCTTGTGCTTTGCGGGTAAGTACCGTGTGGCAGGTACCGGAGCAAGCGGGATCTCACTGTGCTACCGTAGCTAGAGAACCATTTGTTTTTCTTTTAAAGCATCTCAAAAAAGAAGAGTTTTGTTTTCTGCCCAACTTTATTTTTTGTTTCAAGGCAGCGCCATCAGTTTCCCAAGCACAGACATCCCAGCCCCAAATGCGAAGTCACTGCTGACTCCACCCAGGGTGGCAGCTCCCAAGGGAAACGTGGCTGCTCCCTGTGGGCTCCTCAGGGCAGAAGGACATGGGCCTGGGAGTGTTTTCCTCAGTAGGAGCAGCCTGGGGGAAGGCACTGTGTAGCCCCAGGCTGCGGGTACAGAGATGGATGTGCAGGGCCGGAGCCATGCTGCTGGGACACGATGGCCCCGCACAGCAGGCCTGCAGCCATGCTCGTGGGTCTTACTCCTACTCCAAAATGAACCACATCTAAGCCAAGCGGCGCTGCCTTTGGGACTAGGACAAGACAACGCCAGCAGCTCTGCCAGTCTGAAGATGCTTCAGACCAGTGGCAGCTAGATGCTGCCAGCACCTCCACTCTTTCTCCCCAAAGCATCCTACCTCAGCTAGGAACCAGTTTACCTCAGCCAGGTGCCATTTTACTTAAACCAGGTGCCACTTTACCTCAGCTAGGCGCCATTTTACTTAAACCAGGTGCCACTTTACCTCAGCCAGGCGCCATTTTACTTAAACCAGGTGCCACTTTACCTCAGCTAGGCGCCATTTTGTTCTCACCAGCTGCCATATTGCTTCAACTGTGAGGCACCTTCTGCTCTTCTGTGCCATTTCCCCCTCCCAGCTCAGCCATCCCGCAGCCCAGGGGATTTGGCAGGCAGATTTCTGTGGTGTTGGCAGTCTGACCCTGTTCCTCAGCCCCAGGTAGCCCTCCTGGCTGCCTTCACCCAGCAGGCCTGGAGCAGGCAGCCGGTCGCAGTCACTGTGACACCGCAGGGCCCGTCATGGCGCTTGTCGGCAGCATGGTCTCACAGGTGGGCCCTCTGGAAACGCAGGGTTTTGTCTGGGCTCGGGTGACCCTGCGCATCCATCTCCTTTCCTGCCTTGCCCCTCTAAGGGCTCTGCGTGGTCAGCAGCCGTCGGGCACTTAGGGTGCTGCGGC
>NW_009614949.1:0-449 GCF_000690535.1 Cariama cristata
TCCCAGAGCCCCAAACTCTGCATCTACCCTGAGCTTCTCCAAGCTTTCGTCTGTTGGTGGCCACAACATCAAGCATTTCATACTAAGCTTGTACACATAATTTGGTAACAGTTTGTTTCAAAGACTAGTTTGTTCTATACTGTCACTCCTGTGTTTGTATTTAGCTGCTTGTGGCAGATGTGCGTTTTGTAAGCCACATATTCTATACCTTTTGAAAAAAACAGTAACTCTTCTAGGAACAGTTAGTTTCCTGGCCATGCTTAGATTTACAGAGGGTAAAATAATTACTCCAAACTAGCCTGCAGTTAGTGTTTCTTTACATGAAGGAATCAATTTCCATTGAATGTTCATTTTGTTTTATATCTAGCTCTAGTTATTCATCTCTTGTCGCTCCACTCCCTTGGCAGCTAGACCTGCTTACTGCCGCGTTCGTGTCAGGGAAATTTCTG
>NW_009614950.1:0-1358 GCF_000690535.1 Cariama cristata
GGGACAACGCTCAGCCCTCCTGGTTACTGGATCCTGGACTCGGTGTGCGCACTCAGAGAAAGCAAGGAGACAGGGAACCGATGTTTCGGTGGGTTTTTTGTCTTGTTTTGTTTTGTTTTTTTCCCTAGGACATGGTTTTAGGATGCTTCGAGGACGCCAGACAGGTGCAAAGCCAACGGCCACGTACCAAACTGCCTTCCTCCCGCCCAAGAGGAGCCTTCAGGTGAAGTGCAAGTATTGAGACCCACAGCTCGGTGGTTAAGGTGCTTGTTTGCCAGCAAATCGGATTGACTAAGTCCCTCTCCAGCTGACAAAGGCCTCTCCTTCCCCCGGAGAAGGGGGCAGGGATGGAGCAGGCAGCGGTACAGCCCCGGCTGGCTGAACCTCACTGTGCAACGGGAACCAGGGTTATCTGCTGCCCTCCCTCCCTGGTGGGGTGATGTTTGCTATAACCACTACATCTATCAGCTTTTTTTCTTTTTCTTTTTTTTTTTCTTTTTCGCTGTAAACAGCTACCTACAACCCTCCAAAGCGCCTCACACGTATTTCTCAACAGACTCCGGCTCAATCGACTCGTAAAAGTGCAAACTGAAACAAACAGAGCAGAGGGATGCCGACCGGCATCCCGGTCTGGGCATCCACCGCTCCTCCATCCTTGGCACATGGCTCTGGGCTCGCTGCCGGCCAGCGCCGGGGTGGGAAAGTCCCACAGGCAGGAGCACAGCTAAAGACGACACTAATCCTTTTCAAAGGGTAAGGATGTCCCAACCAAACCCGAGCCTCTCCTAAAAATAACTCGCAAGAGACCCTCCAAAAGGGAAAATTGCCTCCAAATTCTCTAGTAGCACAAAGAAAAGAGCCCACGGTTGGCACGCTGCTGAGCTGGCCGGGCTTCCCCAGGGGGTAAATATCACGGCTGGATGGACATTTGTGACTTGACACACGCAAGAACCATTTATCCCCCACACTGCCAGATGTCTTGCTAAGATGGGGTCTGTAGAGATCAAAAGAGAAGGTCAGAAGGGTCTTCACAGCTTGAGGAGCTGGTGGCGTCCAGCATGGCACTTGCCCCTCTACCGTGAGAAAGACCAGGGCAAGATTTACCAGCAATGCAGAGCAAGCTCCCAGGAGAAGAACACGGCTGTCCCCTGCTTGCTTGAGTCAAGTAACAAAACACAGGTGCCTAAGCAGAACAAAGAATGGACCAAAAGTGTCTGTGTCTATACGCATGTACGTACACGTTGTACACACAGACGTATTTTAAATCTTCCAATTCAGCTTCTCTTTTGGTCCTCCACATAACCTACTCCAGTTATCAGACGCACACAAAGGTAGACAGCGTTCAGAGTTAGCGGCGG
>NW_009614950.1:1384-2130 GCF_000690535.1 Cariama cristata
GCAGCGTGCCAAGACCGTGCCGGGCTTGTGATCTTTTGTGGCGAGACGCAGCTGGGGACTCTGCGCTCAGCCTGCTGAGCACTTCACCGGCCCACTCACCGCCTCCCCAGCAGATCCCTACATTGCCTCAACTGCTTTCCTATCGCTATACCATCTTGTTTTCTTCTCTGCTGTCTTCTGACTTTCTGGTACCCTCTGGGAGCTCTCTTCTCTCCTTTACAGCACACCCATAGAAGCTATCCTACCCTCCCACGCCCCAGAAAAAGCATGCTACAATTAGCAGGGCAGTATTTAAGCAAGGGCTTTTGACTGCGTTCAGCCCTAGCACAGCTCGTGCAGATGTACGTGCCCTCGCCCTGGAGAGACCTGCCGCAGGGATCGCTTTTGTTCGTGAACAGGAGTGCTAAAGAACAGCAGAACTCAAGTGCCCTGACAGAAATGCACAGCATGAGGTGTGTGTGCACGTATACCCACACACACGTACATACGGAGTATATAAATATATACAAATGAGATACCATATATATATCCAGAGAGATGTGCGTATTCAACAGAGTAATGGTAGACAGTGGTACAATACGATTTATTGCCTCTCAAGAAATGGCACGTAAGCAGGGTCAAGGGGGACAGGGCAGCCTGAAGTGCAAGGGGCCCTTTTCCCTGGGGGGGTGTTAATAAACAGCATCACCCCAGGACAGAGCAGGGTGCACCCCGTGCAGGTTACGGCTAGTGCGCAACGCACGGTC
>NW_009614950.1:2144-32742 GCF_000690535.1 Cariama cristata
GGGGGGATACAGATCGATGCCAGCCCGGCCCCAAGCCAGGCAAGAAGTGGCTGCAGGGAATTTTCTGTGGAAAGCCTGGCATCATACCTCATTTAGTTCTTCAACCCCTTTGAAGCTCGCAGGCTTGGAGCGAATGCAGGTGAAACAGAGCTGTGGTCTCCATTTCAGCGCTGCATCCGAGGAAGAAAGCACGTAATGTTCAACATGGAAGGGAGAGGTGGCTGCTGACTCCCTGGGACCACGGAGAATGAGAAAAACATGGTCCCTTTCACTGATTTTAATTAAATAAAAAGAGATTAAAATCAGAAAGGGGTGAAAATGCTGGCTCCTCTGTTTTTTTCATCTCTGGGCTAAACTACATCAGAACTTTAGCTCTTTGCAAAGGGGAGAGGAAAAATAACCACAGAGTAAGAGATTTCAGGGGTCAAGCTGGTGATCTGAAAATACTGCAACAAAGTTTGCAAAGTAGTCCACACGGAAGAGTTTCCCCAGTGTTAAACACGAACATAAAAGATGTAAGAGAACATCTTTGCTGAGGTACTGGAGTAGTTTCCACAAGTTACAGATTACAGTGTTTTTAAAACCAAAGTTAGGGCATGACTGCAACGAGTACAATATGGAGTAATCCGCCTTACTTTTAAAAATAAGAGTTTGCAAACTGATTCAGAGAGTGTTTGCATCATCTCTCTAGTGTACAGTTGTTCATGTATCTCAGAACTATACCCGAGATACATGAGAATTCTCAACACCAAGGGCCTCCTCGTATCCCTCCAAGGCACAGCCTGAGCCCAGGTCCCTCTGGCTACAGCTCCGTAACGGGGTGCTTTCTCTCGAGATCAGGCGTGTTTGGGACAGCTCTCCTTCCCCCACGTACACACAGGGACACACACATTTAGACCAGTTGATCTGAATCAGTTTTTGCAAACTATTTTAATTAAAATATTAACTTGTTGGAATAGTCCAGGTCTGCACATGATATACATGTAAAAATGGTTACTACACAATTCTTTTTGAATACAAAAAAAGCCAATATGGGATAGCCATCATTTGGATTCAGCATTCAGTCATGCTTGACATTACACAAAGAGATGGGCTGAGAGAATTCTGTTGAAGTAGCTCAATTTAAGCCAGAGACTTTGACCAAATTCAAACCATAACAGAAGCAAAAGAATGAACCCACTGAACTTGCAGGTATAGCCTGTCCCCGCTGTCGCTGCTGCTGTTTGGGATAGAGGAGCTGAACTTCAAAACGCTGTGTGAGCGTCATGCTCCGGGCACACCCTCCACACTCACATGGTAAATCCCAATACAGTTTTGGCCTTTCATTTCATTTTTGTCTTTCTAATCCCAGGAAAATACAGGTACCTTTCCTAAATCAGTTTCGCTGCATTTCAACAACACTGCAATGCAAAAGAATGACCCCAAAACATCCAATTCCACATAAAAACATAGCAGAGGAAAGGACAGGACAATTCACGGTCACCACTTGCCTCGAGGGGCAACGAGAGTCACCTCCATGGGACCACCGCCTCATCCCAGGCTTCCATCAACTGTTAGTACTACAAAGCTCCTTACTAAGGGGCTGCTCAAACCTATTTTGGTAGAGTTTCCATCCTCGATTAGAGCGATACGCTACGTCAAGATGCTAGAAATCCTAGTTGGATTCACCGGACACTGGCAGAGAGTTAAGGATTGGGAGTGGATGTTAATTTAGCTAACGAAAGAACGTCGCCCTGTTGAGAGTACTGAACAGCAGCGAGACACTAGAGTATTTACTATATAAATATGTCACGTGGACAAACACATTCGGAAAACCTTGCTTTTGAGCCCTATAAACATATTAAAGGCAAATCCTAGAGTTAGCAGCTAGTGTTTTCTTCAAGATGATTAGTGTGCAAGGAAAAACATTTACAAAGAACCCTGGCTGGTCAGTCCCCAAGACGGAAATCTTTGCCTCAAGCCAAACTTCATCTCCCTGCTCTTCCCCCAGCCCCACAGTCCTGCCTGACCCAGACCGCCCTGGCACAAGAGCACGGGGGCATCTCCGGTTCCCAGCAGTAAGGGATGACACAAAGCCACAAAGTCATTCAGTTAATGAGACCCCCCTGACCCCTTTATCACCGTATGGATTTCACAACCTCCTTTGCTTCCTTTCAGTAGTACAGCAGCTCCAACGAGCCTTTGGAAGTAGTGCCTTCTCGCATGGTGTGATACGCTGCCAAAATATCACAGCATCTCAGGGGACTGTAAAAGTTGTGAAGTATTGCAGCAACGAAAATAATAAAAAGGAGCCTCACATGCAGCAAGATCTACAGTGGTGACATGGGTTAGTCATCGGCTGGGGAAGAGGAAGCTCCTCCTGGTACACCGTGGCAACTAAACATTTAAACAGTTGGCTACACTCTACATGTAAACAGGAAATTGCAACAAGCCAAAAAGGTAATAAATTGGTGGATGTAGTGTAATAATGACAAACCCGATCAATGGCATTTTGTGACTATGGCATCCTTCGAAATACCTCTGGCATTTGAGACTGATTGGCTGAAAGTCTAAACATTTCTGAATGGAGCAAAAAGGACTACGCTGGGCTCCAAGAATTACTCTGATGCTTAGCTAAAATGAGATGTCACAGTATTAGCTGTACAAGTGCATTACTCATGCTCCTCTGCCCAACCTCATCTGAGCTACCAGCAGCACAGTCAGGGAGTGCCAAAGCAGGAATATAATTTCAAACATTTCTAGCCTGTTCCCTCCAGACAGGCTTACCTACAGAGTTCCCAGGAAGCTGACCAGTGCCTTCTGAGAGAACGTCATTTCTTACACGACACGGAATGGGCACTTGGGTAGAAGGGCCCTGCTGAGCCCTGGTGTCTCTTGGCCTCTCTTCTCCCTCTTCTTCCTCACCTACAAGTCTTTGAAAATGCCTCTGGGCAGAGGCAATACCCTAGAAATGTATCCAATTTAATGACAAATAAAAATGGAACAGAAGATCCAGCTGTTCCTCCCCTGGATGTTGGTTTAAAGGCAGCTTGCCTGGTTTTTGCAGGGTGGCAGTTCGAAATTTATGGACACGGGAGGAGGTCTCCATTCTCCCTCAGACTTCCTACTGATGGCATGATGAGGGCAGTCTGAGGCCCTTCTGTCCTGTCAGTGTGACAACCACCAGCCAACTCTTCTGACTAATTGCATATATTTCTCAGACGCCCTCCCAAGACCCCTCCAAAAAGTAAAAAACAACAACAACAAAAAAAAACCAACCAAAAAACCACCCCCCCCCCAAACCCTGCAGCCAAATACTATGACATCCCAGTTAGTAAACACAAAATGTAATGCTTTACAAAATGAATACAATATTCCATGTGCACCCAGCTTCCACACGTCAGCACCGCACTGAGGAGGCTGCTGGGCTGGTGTCTGTAGGCAGTTTCTGTTGGCAGACAGCTCCAGTGGAATTGCCACCCTCAGTTATTGTTTAAGTTATGTATAAGACATGTGTGAACCATTGGATATTTGTGAAGTAACACTTGTGCTCCTGCTCATGCCCTGTTCCGTCCGTCCCCCAGAAGCTGTCCGCCTCAGAGCCTGGGGGCTGTTGCGGACCCCTATAGCACTACTTCGAGGTACCCCCTGCATGGGCCCCGAGGGGTGACCCCATGGCTGGGGTCCACCTTGCATTGGATGGCCCCAAGCTTGTGGTGGGCCACCCATGGGATGACCCCAGTGAGGTCCTGCACCCCCAGTAGGATTGTGGGACCAGCCAGAAGCTCCCGGGTAGCTGTGGCTGAACGCCTCGGGGGAGAGATTAGAAAGAACCATATTACTAAAACCTAGCCTCATGCTTTCTGAGTCAAAGGCTTCGATCTCGCGAGCTTGACGCTCCAGCAGGCTTCGTATCCGTTCGGTACGCTCGTTCTGCAACGCCAGCATCTCCTCCTCAATCTAGGAAGGAAAAAAGAAGAGACAATCTGTAGTAGCAGGACTCCTTTGCAGGCACAGCCTCAAGTCTCTGAAGGATAAGCTAACGAGGAACCTTCTCCCCATGTTTCTACATGAGACTGGATCTAGATCAGACGTCCACTGACACACAATCTGTTCTGAATGTCAAAGGGTAAGTCCCACAGACCTGCACACACCAAAGCACGGTGAGCATCAGTCGGAAGGTCTTGGTCCCCATTCCCTGGTGAATACAGAAGTTGTAGGGATGCAAATCCAAAGTTTGCACTGATACTAACAGCTTGACAGAGATGAATCTTTTAAGATGCAGCAGAGCCTACAGCTTCCATAAAAGCCTACTGGGAAAGCACCTTCAGATACAGTCAAGCACAATGCCTATGCAGTTTAACACCTGCCAACGCAGCTTAACGTGACCTTCACTGTTTGTAGCTGAATCTGATGATGATGACTGCTATTTTCTCCAGGATTCAATGTATGAGCCCACATTCAGTTTCCTCTCCAATGTTCACTTGCCAGATTTTCCTAGCTCGTATTTATCACTTCCTATCTACCCCTTTCCTAAATCGGTTTCTCATCTTTCATTACCCTGATACCTTCTCCAGGGTGTGCGGCTGAAGAAAGTAGGCAGTGATGTTTGAATTGTGTGACAGATTATTAGCTAGATCATATGCAAGTCTGGAAACCCCAATTTCTTTCCTGTAACACTGTTCCAAATGGGCTTCCAACAGTACTTTGGTAGGGGCACTGGGATCAGTTCCCTTAAGTACAGAAAACATGGGGCTATGGCCTCCTGACACCCATCAGACAGGGATGAAAGCCTTTCTTATTGAAATCTTTGCAGACAGGTGGAGAACCAAAGAATCACTCCGTTATCTTCTTGCCAGCACTGAAAAAGCTACGCTTGGCCTCGGTGAAAAAGACCAAATGGGTAAAAAGCATCAGCCAAGACTTTGGGCGTAGCTCACTGGTATGTCCCCTGCTGCCAGCAGCAACGCGGCCAAGAGGTGTTATCTTGGTCTGTGCTGAAGGTACTGGGCAGAGCGTTGTACTTGTAAGCGCTCTCTTGCCTTAGTCAGGGAATACACAAAGTGATTTCATCTGGAATTTAGGAAACAATCTGCTCTAGTGTGAGTCATCTCCTGAGCCATTTGGGGCTTTCAGAAACTGCCTTACCCACTTGCCTGTTGCTTAGCACTAGGTGAGTGACACCGGCTCTCTCCATAGAGCGGCCTCGCTCGCTCCTGAAGCAGTCAGCTAGCTTGGAAAAGGCAGAAGAGGAAGAAGGTGCCTTCTCTAATGTTAGCTCTTCAAAACGCTCCACTTGTTTTTTCCAGTCCTGCTATCTAAGCAGCATCCTCCTATTTCAATGTCTTCAGCACATCCAGCTGCTCACAGCTTTCTGTCTTTGTGACAGCCTGGCACACAGGACTCAGTGCAACTGAACTTCCCAGGAAGGCATGCCTAGCACACTGCATCAAAATGGTATCACTTGGAAGGACGTCAGGACACAGGACTCTGAAGATGAGGTGTCTGAGGCATGTGGGAAGGAAATGAGTAAATCTCAAGTCTTTTAAAGACACTCTTGGGACAGGCTTATTACTGGTGCAACACAAACAACATCACATCAGGGTATAGCTTGTACGGCGCCTCAGGCACTGGCACTTAAAGGCTGCGCATTGATGGGCCTGGTTACTCCCTCCTTCGCCTATAGGCAGACATGTATGCTCTGGCGAGTTACTGTGGTGATGGGCACCATCAAAAATCAAGAGCGCTGTGTTGAGAAGGAAGCAGAGTCCTATGCACACACCAGTTTCTGGAATCTGGTTTATTACTGAACATCGAGGACTAACTTTGCCACAGGCTACCTATATATTCGTGCATCTAAATTCAGACACTCGTCTTGCACACATACCTGCCCTTTCTCTGGCTGCCAGTTTCAGTTAGCATATGCAAGCAAATACCAGGTGACATCGCTGAGCGACCCACACCAGAATACTCACAACTCTTAATTCTTACAGAAACAGACCACCACCTCTCCTCCCAAAAAATACTCTTGCAAAAGAAGGATGCATCTGCCTTTGCACCCACATGTTTTCCCTTGAGCTGCCACTAAGCGACTGTAACCCCGCCAAGAAACACGAGTCTCATCGTTGGTCCGTGACTTTGTGACTTGCAATGCGCCAGGACTGCGCATATTGCTAAATAAACCTACGGAAGTTGAAGCGCCATCCAATTTTTTTTGCTATTCTAAGGCAACATAGGGACACAAACACACACACAAAATTATGCTAGGTCTTATTTTCATCGTTTTTTTTCTCTCTATGAAGTAGCATTGCTAAGCTTCCTATCACCATTACTGACGGTACGTGCTTCGCAGGGGCTTTCTACGCGCAGAGACTTCGGTCCTGGTCCACAACGAAAGACTTATACCCCGTTATTATTGGTTGATGTCTGCTTCCTTAAGTCACTGGCCTCACTTCAACTTTTAACATAACCCTGGGTGCAGTGCAATATGTGCTGGTCCCAGAGAGCAGGGGCAGTGACCAGCAGCAGGCCCACTGGCACACTTCTCCCCAGAGCCCTCTGCAGATCATGCCGCCAGAGGGCAACGCACACCCAGCATAAATACATACTCAAAGGCAGGGCTGGGACCAGCGCGGTCCTCCTCTGGACAGGAGCAAAAATCACCAGGGATGGGGTCTACAGACAGCCATCACACATGTGAACGCCACAGGGGAACTCTGTTTTTGGAAATTCAGTTACTTCCAGAGATTTCACGTCTACTTGCAGGAGCCCAGAGCACAATAGGGCTGTACTGTCTTCTTGGAGATGCTTCCTCGGCTGACCGTGAGATGGAGCAGTTCTATGCAGACAAGGGCCCTCGATCAGCCCAGCATCCATTTGTTAGCCTCTGGGAAAAGTTAAGTGCAAAGAACCTGGAGGCCACAGAATAATTGCCCTAATTTAATAATCGCCGATCAGCAAAGTTGGGAACTGCTGCGTGAATGGCGACGGCTGGCACCCACAGGACAAATCAAAGGGGAAAAAATTTGCAGGAGGATGGCTGATTGTGTATTTCCTTTCATTGACTGGCGCATTACCCTTCCCCTGGTTTGTGTAGGCCACTCACATTTCTATACACACCGCATGTCTGGCACTGCACAAAAAAGTATATTTCAAACGTGGCACCTTAATACACACAGCCAATTACAAGCTGAAAACCAGGGAGCAGCAGGTCACGCATGCCTGTGGGTCTGGCTACTTCAGATTGCTTATGGAAATGCTGCAGACAGCAGCATTTCCATAACAAGCATAATTTCACAGGGAAACTGCAGCCTGATCTCCACAGACTGACAAATGGAGCAGATCTGCAGTAAAATATTACCATAAAAAGACAGGGTCTCAAATACATTTTACCGACCCCCCCCCAAGAGATACCTAACTACTGATACTATGCAAATTCCAAAAGTCTCCACCCTAGCTTTAGGTTGCTGTTGTCTGTCCTCTGATGAGCTGGGGAAGCTCATCTGCAGCTCAGAGACAGAAAGAACAATTCACTTTCCCTTCTCCCCAGGGAGGCACGACTCCCCTTGGCACACTTCAAGCAGCTCTATCCCGGCCAGAAGCTGCCCACATAGGATGGCTGAATTGGCAGAAAGTTTAGCTTATGTGTCACTGAGCTATTATCCCAGGGAGGCAAATACCCAAATGATCTGTGTTACTATATACAGCAAGATAAAAGCAATTTCTCTCTATTGATAAGTACAGTGCAATTTAAGATCTGAAATATGGAGCGTGCTAACGATGCTTGCATGCTCATTTTACCTTCTGCTCGAGGAGGGCCCGGCGGAGGGATACCCTCTGTTCAAGATCACGCAGCTCCCGATCATGCTGGGCTTCTGCCTGCATCTTGATTTTACTCTGATATGCATTCAGCAGCTCCAATTCTTGCTGCAGCTGCATCTTCAAAACCTGGCACTCTGCTTCCTGTGCTTCATCCAAACGCAGCTGGGAAAGGCAGACAATAGAGATGTTTCACTATGGGGTAAGCACTCATGACACTCCGGGGGAGGACTGCGGGGAGGGAGAGAGAATGGGATGGGACTTTGTTTTCTTAGCAATACAATTGGTCTCTATTGTACTTCGTTTCACTGAACAGAGGACCTATAGTGACAAAGACTGGTGACAGTGAGCCCACAGCCCTGATGCAAGTGATGCTGATGAGCAGTGGTGCCTCAGGAACCACAATCCACACTGCAGAGACCAGACTGCTGGAGGTGCTAACATCCACAGCTCTCCTTTTGCTAGAGGCAAAGAGAAGATCTCTTGCTCTGTTCAACCGGATTAACCAATTACCTGTATGCAGGAGACCAAAGTCCATATCCCTGCCAATGGAGGACTTCAGGCAAAAGAATACAATGATATACACCCTAAAAGCAATATGATCCTGAACTCTTAACCTTCCCATACATCAATTAAGCCAGGTACCCTGCCTCACAGCATCAAATTTGTACAGAGGATGCGAGCAGGATGCAATATGCTAGAAGTGCAAAGAAAACTGCACATTCAGTTGTAGTAAGGACTCAAAGCATTGCTCATGTGGTCATTCCTTAAAGAAGGAATCTCTTAAAGAAGAATTCACAGAACTTTCACAACACTTTTACCATTATTTCTGATTTAGAGTCAAAACTCTGGACTCCTTCATGACTCAATGAGCATCTTCCACCAGTGGGACATGCTTTGGTTGGTATAACCGACAAATCAAAACCTAAACAACTTAAGACAGAAAGCTGCATGTTATTTAATGATGCTCTAACAGGGATGTTTATGCTGTCAAACTTCATGTAAAAGCAGTCCTCTGGCGACACAGATGCATCACTTTCCATCTCTGCGACAGCAGCTTCAACTTCAACCTGCCTGAAGGGGGTAATACCTCTTTCCTCTGCATTTGAATGCTGCTTTTTAAATACAGGGGAATGACTGTGCAGGGTATGGCATGTGTAGCAAGGAAGCAGATAGCCTGCTGTCAGGATACAGATCGGTTAAAATGCAAACATCCCTATTTGGCTGAGGAACCCTGGGTCCCTCGAAGGCGACTCACAGCTTGTGTAGAGAGCATTTCATTAATGCTGTGATCATACTGCTCAGCCAGGATAGCCAGCTTCCGGGTCTGCTCCTCCTTGAGCCGTTTGAGGACAGCTTTATGTTCACTCTTTGGCGTGGTCTCCAGCAGATGGTTTCTCAGTGCTTTGTACTGTCTGGTTTGGATCTTGCATGTATCCTGAAACTGCTTCTTTATCTGTAGTTCTTTTGACTGGAAAGATGGAGGGGACACAAACAAAGAAAAAACCAGCATGTTTCAAATGACAGAAATATCCATTCAAATGGATATTCAGGATTACATTAAGGATATGAGTTCAAGAATCCACAAATGTGTATTAACATCTACAGTGCAAGGAGGGAAGCAAAATACACAAGAGGCAATGACTATTGCTGCAGCTGCTTTGACACTGCTACTGCGCGAAACAATTACAATACAGACACTTTTATAACAAAGCTCCAGCCTAAATACAGCTGTCTCTGCACAAAGAGCCTCACATTTGTCACTGGACTGGATCCAGTCCCGGGTGTTGCTTTTCAAGAAAAAGTTCTTGAGGGACAGGACTAATATTTATTAGCACCACAAGCCATACTTACACATGACTGTGCATATATGGCACATATATATGAACAGCACTTAATGTTATGAAAAGAAGCAGATCTGGTGAATGGGAAGGGACTGGGAAAAAGAGCAACACTTTTTCCATTGAGGGTTTGATGAAGATAAGATGTATTCTAACCCTTGATATTAAGAGCCTGGTTTTCATAAAGATATTTAAACATGGCTGCAAAAGATTAGACGCTTGAAAACCTACACCACAAGCAACATTAGTATTGCGCTAGTCTAGCAAACGGAACAACTCCCCAGTCCCAATGCAGGCCTATTGGAGATTGAGTTTTCCCTTTGCACTTGCTAGCATCTCCGAATTGTTTAGAGACATAACCTTGGGATTGCACACAGGGCTGGGAGACATCAATCCTGGAAATAGTATCTGAATCTGATTTTGCTGTATGACCTTGAGGAAATTAATTTTTTTTTTTTTCTTTCACCTGCCTTACCTGCCTCCGGAGCAGTTTGTGAGGGGTAACATCTACTAAATCTTTTAAGACCCTGAAAACGAGGTGTTCCAGAGTTCCCTGTATCTTTCTACAGGCACGCTGGCAGGGATACCTCTAACTAAGCAAAACCCAGAAGTGATGAGCAATGGAGGTTAACTGATAGATAGTCAAGTTCATAATTGTAAAAAAAAAAACCCCACAAATAAACAAAAAACCTCCCACATTAGGGCAGTCAGTACACACTCTGGGGCATCCCCACTGTCAGCCACCATGGTCAAATCTCAAAGCACTGGAGGCAGGAACAGAGCATAGGACCAGGTTCCTGTCCCTTGATTAAGTTGGAAGAGCTCTGGGATCTGAACCAGTAAGGCAGATACAAGTGCACGTCTCCTGTCAGCTCCTGGCACTACCTCAAGGCTCAGCAGGGTAGGTGATAAGCGCAGCACTTGTAGCTACCTCGAAAGATGCAGTGGGACCAGACAATATATCCAGCCCAATTCAGACATCAGCATGCTTTGCTGCATAAACCAACAACTCCACTTTGCTAACCTGATGCAGAAAACAGGACAAAGATGGGTTTCATTCAAACCAAAACCTGTCATCACAGAGAGGAATACATCACTTTTACCCTTTCTAAATTCACAGGAAGTTATTTCCCTCCAGGAAACCTTTAAGGTTGTTTCTCCCTGCCCTTAAGGGAAGTGTCAGCAGGTTACACATTCCTGTCAGGGACCTGGGCACAGCAAAACACCAGCAATCTATTTTGTCCTCACTTTCTGTGAAGTCTTGCTTGGACACCAGGCTCTGTTTATAGGCTTCCAATCCAAAGGCTTTAACAACAGGAAACAGAAGGGAGGGGTAAGATTTCCAGTCAGACTTTGGACAAGATCATTTTGACCTAGTATTGTGAAATACCAACGAGAGGGTATTTGCATCACAATTAACACACTCGAAATAATAACAGAGCAGTTTTCACTGAAGGGTGAATTCTAGTTATCCATCCTTCTGGTGCTGTAATAGTGGCAACAGACACTGACCCTTAAAAACCTGCCTTCAGGACAAAGGACCTCACTAAGTAACAAAGGGAAAGCCTAAAACGTGCCCTTGAGGGAAAACGTTGCTGGAGAGAGAAACTGAACAAATAGCCAAATTATCTATTCAATTAAGAATACCTGCCTGCGTTAGTCAGAAGCAAGAGGAGGAGTTAATACTAGGGAACAGCCTCGATAAAGAAGGGATTGTACTACAACTGAACGGTTGTCCAGCAGGCTGCATTATTAGCACTGTGTGTACGCAAAGGTGCTGGATTGACAGCTCAAGCCTGAAATCCTTCACTAATCGCAGAAGAGCCATGCAAAGCAAAGTGCAAGCTTTCCACGCTCTCTGCAAAGCGCTGCAGCCCTGTCCTCACTGGAAAAGGGAAGGGGTTGAAGAGTCTGCAGAGGTGAGAGGGCAGCCAAGCCTATGCAGCCCAGAGAGACCAGCGATCCCGCTGTCCTGACTGCCAGCCAGGGAAGGAGAACGGACACGCTGCCCACTCCTGTTTGCACCGCGTCACCTTGGGGAGGCAGAACTCATTCATGCTAATCTCAGAAGGATCAACCTAATACAGCTGCTTCAGTTTTATTCAGCTCAGAGTGCAGCACAGCTTCTCTGTGAAGTCATCAGCTATTTATACACCATATCCTTGGAGATTCTCAACAGCGATCAGATGGTCCCTTGTTCTCACAAGCTAGGTTTTCACTATTTAATATTATTTGAATATTGACAATCAGGTTTGGTTTTTTTTTTTTTGCTGAAGTTCTATTTTCAAATCAGTTATTTTCTCTGTAAGAAGATAACTTGCAGGTGGTGAAAACTAAGTCAGATGGGAAATATCACGAGGAGGAAAGACCTAGAACAACAAAGAAACCCCATGCTCAGTATGCCATACACTCATTTTGTTACTGGCACAGCTGAACGCTGGGTGGAGAGAAGAAGTCTGCCTCCTCAAAGGAAATGTACCAGGCAGCTTTGTGAAAGGCCTTATACTCCCTTCTTAGACACTTCAGAATAAACCACTGGACTTCTTTGGATGAAGTGAAGGCTTACAATGAAAACACTAAGAGCCTCAATTACAGAGGCCCTATAGTTCTGGTCAGCCACCGCAGTTACAAGGGCAGCACGAGAAACCCATGGGAGCACAACACAGCAAAGGTCAGTGCTAGGAGCTTCCTGAGGACACCGCAGTTGGCTGGTATCTCTCTCTCTTCCCCCCCACTTGCTAGCATAGCAATCTTAATATAAAAACAATAACAAGGTGAGTTAGCCAAGACCGATAGTGCAGTTCATTTTGATGCACAGAAAAACACAAAGTTTTTTTTTTAAATGACACTGCTTCATTACAGAAAACCAGATTTTATTCTTGCATACGGGGGGAGGATCAGAAAATGGTGTAGGAGGAAGAGGAGGGAAAAAAGGGGCACTGTAAAGATTAAATGCATTTTGAACTACCACAAAAAGGGAGGCACACTGCTGAGAACAATAGCTTCTCAAACAAAATGACTGAATAGTGCTGCTATGGCCTGCCTACAATACACTGCAACCCTGATCACCATTGCTACGGTTCATACGTATGGCGCTTGCAGGGCTGCAGTTGCACCCTGGCAGTTACACAACTTGATAAATACAACGCTTTTTTAAGAAGGGATTCATTACAGAATGAGACACCTCTTCAAATTAACAAGCTTCACAATGCCTTGGGACCTACATACACTGCAAATGAGAACAGGGCTGTAATGTACCACTTTTCCACCACCACCAGCAGCTCGTGCCCAGAGCTCCTACATCCCTCAGTACCTTCAGGCTCTTGGGCTGCTGCCGGACCTCCATGACGTGCTTACGCCTCAGCTCCCGCTCCCGGCGTTTGTTGTATTCCAGCTGGTTGGTGAGCTCGGTCTGGTGCTGGAGTCGGATCAGCTCACAGCGCATCTTCTGGATGGTACTGAGATGGCGGAACTCCAGCTCCTGCATGGACTCGTGCTGACGCAGCAGCATGGCATGCTCCAGGTCCTTCTGTGTCTGCCTTTTGTTTAACTCCTAACAGAAGGACAGAGGGAATTATTAGATTCTTTGTACTTACTTGGATTTCCGTTCACAAAATGACATTTCACTTTGTTCACAAGGGCATTTCTCTCTTTCCAAGGCATTTGAGGACAGAGCACAGAGTTTCTACATCTTATCAGAAGCAGACAGCACCGCCACCGGTAATTTTTCCTTCCTCATTTCACTTTTCTTCTTCCTGTCCTAGATGCTCAACAGGATTCACAGTAAGCATTTTCTGGAAAGGACTGTAACTGTTGTGTCTGTTGACTTTTTGCATCTAACAGTTCTCCCACAATAGAGCACTAATCGGAACATTTGATTTCACATCATCCATCTGGGATTACCAGACAGCGCTGCAAAACATATCGAACCGTTATTTTACAAAAAAACTTTAGATGTGGCAATTAACACTCCAGTGAGACTGGAGCTGGATTGCAGGTGCTCCTGTGAGATCCATTTCACACAAGTGGTTCCAGGTCTCATCTCTGCCTATTCTCTTACCTCCCGAACCAGGTCCTGCTCCAGATTATGGCGGCCAAGGAGCATCCGTCTCTTAAAGCGGCGACACTCCAACTCCAAGTACTGCCTCTGACGCCTCAGTAAGTTGGCTTCTTCCTCTGCCTGGAAATGCTGGATGTTCTCCTTCTGCTTGGAGAGCCACTCCTGCTTCTCCTTCTTTGGAGTGCTCTGGTTTTCATTCAGCTCCTGATAATAGTAAGGTAATTATTAATTGTGGAGTAGTCACATTAAGATCCTTGGCCTTGAACAACTGGATGGACCTGCCTAATAAACTACATTTCAAAGCCATTTCACCTTGTCTTCTCATGGCCGGTACCATCCCAGCCTCTGCAAAATGCATCATATCGCATATCTAAGGGAACATCAGGAGACAATTCACAACGGAGCAACTTTAACTACAACTCCTTTTTGTGCATTAGCCATTTTAACTGGCCAAAATGCTGGTTTATGGACAGTTTCCACACATATATATTTGCTCAAAACGTAAAAATGACAGTGTGCCACTGAAAACAAAGACACTTGGAGGTACCGCCAAACTGCCTGACAAATGTTTTTATAGGCTCCCAAAGGACCGAGAGGAGAAGGAAAGCATTGTCATCCTGTTGTTCAAACAAAACTCCAGCCACATGATGCACATTAGAAAATTTTTGCGTCTTGCTTGATCACAACACATACACATTTTATAAGTAACGCATCAAGGCAGAGCAACTCGCTGAGATGCCCTGACTTACAAAAACAATATAAAGAAGTTCACAGGTGAAACTTAAGGCCATAGTTTGCACATTTGTACTAAATTCAATACATAGCTTGAAGCACCTTTGGCAAAAGACTCTGCTTGTCTGAATTGCCTGCTAGAGATGCCTATACAGTAACTAGACTTGTCGGGATAGATTTCAACTTCAGCATGAGACAGAACTCCTCTGTATTTCATCAGTGTTTCTTGGTGCTCTGTGATCTACTGCCCACTTAGAAAAAGATTCTATGTTATTATAAAAAGCCCACGCTACTATAGTTTTTGTTAGATCTTTCTTGGCTCTGCTGCTCTTCAGCCTTTTTTTCTCCTGGGAAATGTCTATGTTTGGGAATATTCCCCTTTGGAGCAAGTTCCAAAGCTGTGTCGCACAAGTTGATGACTGAGGGCTAAATGGTTCTTTCAAAAAAATTATTTATAGTGCTTATGGTTTCAGCCACTCCACAAAAAGAATCGGGAAGTTTGATTCTACAGTTTCTCTGCATTTCACAAAGGTCATGATTTTCACTACAATACAGTGATTATTAAACTGTTACACAGCTTTGTCCATTAAAATTAAATAGTGTTTTACAGATATTTCCCCTTAAAAAAAAAATCTGCAGGTCATATTTACTGCTCTGTTTTCTGGCTGCTGCTAAAGAAATATCATTTAAGTGATAAGAAACTTCACTAACGACTGCAGTGCAGGGTCAATATCTGCAGCAGCAAGGTATGAGAAAAATGCTCATGGCCTTTCTTAAACTACCTTTTTTCACTCCTTAGGATTGCCAAATTTGCATGTTTCTGGCTAAAAAATAATATTAACAATGGAGAGGTTTGTACTTTCACAAGATAAACATATAGGTGCCAATATATAAATAAACCCTCTTACTCTAAGGTCAAAGATATGAAACAAATACAGTATGTACAGGACTCTGCTCATGAAATGCAGAACTTGCTGCAATCCAGTGAAAGATCTCTTGCGCACAGCGGCATTTTTATGTCTGAGTGTTCACGGCCCTCGCACTGTATTGTACACAGTACTATATTCACATTTCTCATTACAGATGAGTTACCTCTTTCAGCTGCTCTTTACGGAGTTTATATTCTCTCTTTTGGGACTCCAGGAAACTGTTCAACTCTTTTTTCTGTTGGGCCTGAATATGCTGTTGAAACTTCTTTTCTTCATTGGCCATCACTTTAGCCTACAGCAAATCCAGCAGAAAATCAGTTTGAGTCCCGATGGATTATAGCTCGTGTTCCATTTCAGCCCCAAGACCCGGAAACTCATGGTACAGTCACGACGATACTCACCATGACTCTGAATAAACGTGAGTCTCAGGAGCTTGCCCTCACTCTCTTCTCATTCCACCCTCCCATCAATGCACCCAGCAGGAGTCCTTTTCCAGTGCCTCATTTCCTCAGCCCTATTGTTCAGCTAGTCTCGCCTAACGAAGTCAACGCCTTATGATAAACTATATCCTTAGCCTTCCACCGAGAGATCCAAGATGAACAAAGAAATCAATAATAATCGCTGTAGGCGGCACCACTTCATTATCAATTATTTAAAAGCATAAAAACCCCCATATCCATAAGTAACTAGACTGTGAACATTTAAGCGTAGCTGGCACGTTTCTCTGCAGGCTAATCTGCCTCCATAACACTTGATGGCAGTCAGTTATTGACAGCACATACATAGCAAAAAAAAAAAGGAAAACCCTTACAGTATTTTTTTCTGGGGTCAGTATGCTAACATTTAGTATAACGCACTGTGATGAAGGACATACCTTTCCTCTAGTTACATAAACCCCTTAGTGTAAGGAGGTGATGTATTAGCCTTTTTCTAATTAGCAATTTGCTTGGCTCCTGAAAACAGACATGTAAGAGACTACAATGTCATCTCTTCATCAGTGAGGGGAAGTGGACAATTCAATGTAATTAACAAATATAGACTGGTCTGCTAAACTGTAATCTCCTACCTCTTTTTCCATGGCTGCTTGGTGCTTTTTAATTAGCTTTTCCATTTCTGCAGCAAAATTGTTACGCTGTGTTTCAAGATCTTTGTCCAACCTGAGGCGATGCTCGTCCATCTCTGCCTTCAGTTTATTTTCTAATGCCATCAGTTGCTTCTGGTGTTGCCGTCTCATACGTTTATAGCCAGACATCTGCTCTCGGAGTTCAGAGTCTTGTTCATGTTCCTGCATTTGCCTTGTCACCTAGGAAGATAACCACATCGGGCCAAAGTAAGTTAATGCTTCTTAATCTGCTTTTCAGCAGTCTTCAAACCACAAAAGAAAACTATTCGGTAAAGAAATATGATTTTGTTGTAAAGAAAAGCACACACCCTAATGGCAGCAGAGCAGATTAAAAACTGAATTCTGCTGTAGGAGATAAGCTCACATGGGCTCCAGCAGAAAAACTGTGCAATTGTTACAAAGCTGGTACTAAATAATGTGTTTTTAGCCCACTGCAATAAGGGTGCATATACACATACACAAATATACATAAAATGCATACGAAAATAAAAGCCAGCTTATTATTATAAATGGTTTCCGATATTCTACTAGGCATATTGGTTTTGCAAATATCTAATATACACAAATTACATTTGCCCAGGTGTCACATTTAAGCTTTTATTAACTTACATTAAACTATCTCAGTCAACGAGGACAGCTCATATTCTGTTGAAATCCTAAAAGCTCTAAGTAGTTTCACAAAGCTATGTCCAAAGGCATCCCTTCCTATACAACTTCACCAAAATAAAAACCTTAACGTACCAGCGACGCTGTGCGTATAGTAGCAAAGTGCTCTCGGTTGCGATAATGAGACTTGTGGCGAGATACTTGGGGAGGAGATTGGGGTTCTGATGCCCTCGTTCGAGGATCTGATTCCTCTCTGTAGTTTTCTTCCTCCTTATCAGCAAATATTAACATGAGAGAATAAAGAGAATCTGTGTTACTAAAGATTTTTATTTTGGTCTAGTTCAAAAGACATTTAAAAGGAAGAAAAACCATTTTACATTCATCAGCCCTGAAAGATCCTCCTGCCAATAAGCTGGATGAAGGAATATACTGCAACAAGAGCCCTGATCTAGGATCTTCGCTTTTGGAAATTTCATTGTGCACTTTTATTACTAAAAGGAAAACTACTAATTAAATCTGAAAATGAGAAAAATAAATGGAAAACTGAAAACTGAGTTAAACAGTTTACTTCAACAAAACATAAAAGCTATAAAGTAGATTATATCAATTCTGAAAGACAAAACCCTGAAAGACAGAGGAAGATTTTCATTACACCCACCACAGAAATACCTCAAAGCAAATTTTAAATTTTGTCATGGTGTATTCCACATTCTTATTTTGAGTTTGTCATTCATCACAGAGCAATTAGTAGTTAGATATGATATACTAATTAACACCCCGAGGAAAATACCTGTGTCTTTGTTGCATATCTAGGCAAAGAACAAAACATTCTAACCACACCTATCATTAGGTAGGGAAACGTTACTGCTTTGAGAAAACCCCTCCACGGCAAGAGCAGCAGCGTTCAGAGGGACGCTCCCCAGTTTATCCTTCATCGTGTAGAGGTAAAGCAGGGGAAGCGGTTTCACAGCTTGCCATGGCCAGAGCACATTTCTTTTTCCATGCAACTTTGTTCATTAACCAAATAATTCGAATCAAGTGCTGGGAAACTAGGTGCTTTGGGAACAGTTCAGCCACTACTGTGGGTCCTGTATTTAAGAATTCACTACCTAGGAGGTAAAAAAGGGGAACTCTCACATACTTTTGTCCCATGAAGCACTGCTCTGCAAATTAAGGGCATCCACTAAATCTATCCACAACCTACCATTCTAACTCTTCAGGGTAAAGCAAACTGCTTTTGAAACAATTCGATTAGTAAAATAATTTTCAGTGAATCAACAGAAATGAATGATTTTTACAGCAACCCTCCAAAGTTTCCAGCGCACATTAATATATTTGGGGCACAACATTAGAACCTGCAGACAATGACTTAGGATAGGAAGAACTTGACTTTTTGTCATCGTGCCAACCAAATCCTCTCCTGTTTTACATCTTCAAAGTTATCCAGTAAAAATCCAAAGCTTACCGGCTTTAAATGAATGACAGAGCTATTTGACATCACGGTGTGGTCCCCCTCCATCATATCCAGCTCGCTCTTATCATCCGAGGCATCTGGAAGACTGTTAACACTACTGCTTTGGCTACTGGCACTGATAGACATACTAGGAATGGACTGATTACTCCCGACACTATTCACTGTTCCTGTCCTGCCAACACCGTGATCTTGTTCCTAGGAGAAAGGAATTATTAAGAAAACCCAAATCCATCACAGTCGTATCTATGGACATTACCAAATGAAATGTTCATTCCATTCCTTTCAAAAGGCATCTACCTGCCACGTCATGGCAGTTCCCACCCTCCAGGCATTGCCATGACACGCTTCTCTTGTTGGATGCTGGGGAGAGAAAGAATCAGCCTTGTCAAGATTAACTGGCTGATGCCAGATCCTTTTCAACAGTCAGCCTGTTAACAAGCTGAACTCTATCATGTATCAGCAACAGCGTGTCACCAGAAACTGTTCTGACACCAGCATCATCTAAGTGCTCAGCCGGGACCCTGCACCTCGCACAGTTCCTTTCTGTACACGAGAGAACTGCAGTTCAGAGAGTCTCAATTTCTGCATGGTGATTGCAGCATGCATTCCAAAAAAGACAAATTAATTTCTCTGATGATTTTTTTTTTTTTTAAAAAATCAAATACAAATTTCTATGTCTTGGACTCAGAACAGCATTCTCCAGCCAAAACTAGAAGGCTGTCAAGGGCCTTATACATACGGTCAAAACGGAGGTTAACTGCAGTTGCTGAAAGAGTCCTCATGAAGCCTTATAAACAGGCAAAGAAAGCTAGGATTTACAGAACTGGAAGCTAACTGTTCAAGCAAGAACACATGGCACAGCTTCTTGCCAGCACTCAGCATCTACCCTGTTTGTCCTTGTTTGTGCCTTGAGGTTAGCTTTATTCCAACCACAGAGAGGAAGACAGAGTTTACAGCCAGGTGTTTAAACAGCCTCCATTTGTTCTAGCGATATCAGAGTTGTGGTTATTTAAATGACAGCATCATTCTCTGGTTCAGTGATGAAACCCAAAGTTTCTCTCACCTCCTCCTCCTCCTGTGTTTCGACTGCAGGGCCATTATGCGCCTCCTGGAAGAGGAGCTTCTTCATTTTACGATACTGCAGGTTGTCCAGTTCTCTCACCGCATCCTTTGTTCTCTGAATCAAGTCTATTAACACTGTTTCGGGCCGCTCCCGAAGAACAAACATGTGCTGTAGAACACACAAATAGGTGAGTGACCTCTTATGCCTCCAGCACACATGCTTTCAGGATACAATTATGAGCTCTAGTTGGGTTTGTCAGCCCTCTTCCCTGCACAGGAGGAGAATACCTTCACAGCTTACGTCGGCACTATTTTTACACTTCATGATCCAGACAGATTTCAGAAAGATTGTTTTCTGATGGGAGACATCCACCAAAAAATAAACACATTAAAAAAACCTCCCAGAAATGGTAGTTCACATACCACGAAAACGGGCTCAGTTTAAACCTAGACTTCTTTGGTATTGGGGTATTTAGAGACATTATCTACTTGTGGTTTAGAGCAGGAGGAGCAACAAATAACATATAAATGCTAGAGGTGTTAGGCTGGTTAGTGCCTCTAACCAAATGCTAATTAACTCACCAGCTAACTCTCACTATAAAACCCTTTTCCTTGTTTAGAAAAGCTTGATAATCAAATATTTGGCATACAGCTCTGAGTCATAAAATAGGCTGTGAACCTTCAAGCCTGGTCCTAGAACAGTTAGCCATATTATGCTCTTTTTTTGGAGATATTCACTGCATTTCACTGCAAAGGTAGCTACATTTTGCCAATAGGTAAACCAGGTCCTGCCTATGTATGTCAGAACCAGCTTTTGCAGTCTCCAGATTAAATGTGCTGTGCAAGCATGAGTCATTATTAACACCACCGCTAGCTTCATTTTGTTCCTTTGGAGAACTGCATTGCCACTTCCAACATGTCACATTCCCTACCTGTCCCTCTAAAGTGGCATGCAGCTGTTTCAGACTATAGATATGGAAGGAATACATTCACAAATGTTTAATTCCCATCAATGTTCTCTTTAATTGCAGTATATTGCTCAAAATAAAACCAATTTGCAGAATTCTGAAACGGCAGGACTACACACCCACACCAAAACCTTTACTGGATAACTGCACCTACTTTCTGAATACGCAGTTTTTAAAGAGGTAAAAGTCCTCAGAACTATTTAAGTATAAACATGCAAAAAGGTGACAATAAAACCTTCATAAATAGCATCCATTTCCCTGCAATGCAAAATTTTGGAAAACTGCCGTTTCGCGGAAACATGCTGGGATAAAAAAAAAAACAAAAAAAAACAACAAAATAATCTCACAAGCACCTGGAAGAAAATGACAAGTTAACAAAATCTTGAATGCCACCTGATGCCACACAGGAAACCCATCAAAGCCACACTTATAATAAAGCAACTCTAACACCTAACTTCTATGCAAGCTACATTCCCTTAGGAATGCATCAGCTTTTTGCAACAATCTACCACATTGGCTTTGTTTCCAGACTACAGCAAGGAAAACCAAGTATCTGCAGCACACAGGAGCACAAATGAAGGGAAAAAAAAAACCAGAAAAAGTAAGAAATAAAGCAAGAGAAAACCTGCAGACAGCTGATGCTTATTCATATCAAGGAAAAGTATGGGGAAGAAAAACTGCTTTCCTCTGCCCCCTTTCCCCCAGGGATCTATTAGAAGAGCAGATTTCAGTTCTACGTGTAAAGCACATAGGTGATGGGAGAGGATAAAAAGCCTTTAGGGGTATATATAGCATAGAATAAAGAGGGAAGTAACGGAAGGTATTTGTTAACTAATGCATGGCAGCTCTGTCAGGATTAATTATGATCACTGGAAGGATAGACTGAGCTTAAGGAACGAACTCTTGACAAGTTGATGGTCATCCAGTGTCACTTTATAAGGTGTCCTTTTACGATGAGAACAAGGTTGGCTCCGAGAGTCACCTGTGGGACTGCCTGAGACACTGCAAAGGGGCAGTAAAGCTAGGACCGCCAGCTCCTTACACTCCACAGCAATCTCAGCTGAAAGGTGTTAGGGATAACGAGCTGAGAGAGCATCGTTAACTGTAACCTAGTACAGTAGGTGAGACAGAACACCATCGTAGGGCATGGCCTCTTTTTAATACCATGTGGAAAACAAAAAGGACAAGCAAGCCAACCTTCAGAAGCTCCTCTGATGTAGGCCTGTCTTGAGGAATTTTCTGGAGGCAAGAATCTACGAAGTTTCGAAAATAATCAGACCTGTGGCAAGGACAGGAAAAAAAAAAATCCATCTGAGTTAACGACCCAGTTTAATTCATTAAGGAATCAAGATACTCGCATCTGGGCGCTTCTAGCAGAAAGATCGGGGAGAAACCACACATACCCAGTAGTTCATACTACAGCCTCTGACATCCCTAGTCAAGCCAAAGCCCACCGCTATTAGTAGACAGATCCCTTTAACCTCAGCTTCCAGACAAAATGTTTCAGCTCAAGAACGCAAAAATATGGGCCAATTCAAGAGGAAGGAAAGTTCCATACAAATGCAGACACCCATATATCTCAGTGTGAGCATCAACCCTGTCAAATTCTATATTGCACAAATTCTTCAAGGTTTAATCAGAGTCCCTGCCCTGTCCCACCTCTGTGCGCAGGTGTTTCATCCGCAAACTGTATTAACACACAATTCCTAAAATGCCTTTGGCCCCTCAGACACAGCTTGTACACTATTGTGTCATCTGTCACAAGTAAGACTTAAGGTCCTGATTTGTTTAGTAATTTCTCTCCTTCTGTCAGCTAAAATTCTGTATTTTGCCCTTTCTTTCTCTGAACACAGGTTTTCAGAAGGGCAGGATTATACCCTGAAAACAGCGGCACATCAGTTGTACAGGTTTTATTTCTTTCCTCCCTCACTGCTTCCCCCTCTCGTCATGTAATGGGGGGTTTTGCTACTGCAATTTTCCAGTAAATTAAATTATTGCATTTTTTGGTCAGAAAAATGCATAAAATGAGTTGAAGGTGTTGTTAAGCATCAGGGTGTGAAACAGCCTAACCAGAAAATCTCAGAAGTAGAAAAACATTTCTAAAAATGAGGTACAATGTATTATGTTAGCAGCCTAGGACTGTGGCTCAGAAAAAACATAATTAGGAAGTTTTTAACTTTTGAAATTACTCTGTTTACTGTTTCAAAAGACAGTTGTTGAGGCTGGGAGGCACAAAACGTTACTACTGTGCTTTATTCTTCTGAAGTTTATGCAACAGACACTTGCCACACACAAGCAGTTTCTTCATCTTGCAAAGCAATACTTCAACAAAACAAGATTTAGGAATTGATAGTGTGGTTTGTGACTAAAAAACACTAAAAACCACATTTTTGGCTAGCCTGGGAGCTTCAAAAGTTTACTGACCCAGGAACCGAATTTTTTACAGGATCTTATGTTCTGCCAGCAGCATGTCCTGTTTCTACTACATTCTAGAGTCTACAATGTATATTTAGCAATTGGTCAATTTTGTACATAAAATGTATAGTGAACCTAGTAAGAACCTTCCAGCTCACATCCTCCCAACAGGAATCCAGCCATTTCAAGAACTCAGCATGACAAAGCACTCCATTTACAGCAGTCCCCTACAACATTCCTCCCTCAGTAATACTCACCATTCATTAGACTGTAGTGTAGGGGATTCATTCTGCGCTATGTGATATAAGGCACTCATTGCGTTCATATTAAACAAAGGAGGCTTCCTTTCCGCTACACACAAAAGAAAATAATTTTTATATAGGGAGATAGTCTCATGTTTTTCCTCTTTTTTAGTTTACATCTCTTTAAAAAGAAAACCACATCAGCAGAATCACTATTGCCTGAACACAGAACCCCAAACCAACCCTACCCTGCAATCAGACAGATATGCTGGCATACATCCTATACCATTGCAGAAGATGAAAGCACTTTGAAGATCAAATGCCTTGTCCTCTCAAGCTTTTAAATTACGCGGCTTATCATAGTTGAGCTCTCTGACTCATTTTAATGTAGTAAAGTAGGAGTAAGTTAACAGTAAGCTCTATACTTGGTGTTTAGCCACTAAGCATTCCTGGTTTCATACCCCCTCTCTTTTTTATTTTTTTAAACTACAGTTGCTAAAAAGCTAACAAATATTTAATTCTAGCAGGACAGCAGTGATGAAGAAAAACCTGGTTACAAGAACCATCAAATCATGCTTAACTGACTAAGCACATGGGCAGGAAGTCAGTAACAGGCCAACTCTTTATACTATTTTGAGAGTTGCATTCTCTTTGGCTCTCCTCTCTCTTTCAAGCTTGTGTTACTCTTATAGACTGACACAGCATGAAAGCTTAATGAGGAAGGAGATGATCTCACTGTAACAACAAAATTGAAGCTTCATCAGAATGTTTATGGGGTAAACCTTTAAAGCTCAGCCTTGCCATAAGCATTCCAGAGAAGCTGGTCAGGCCACGAGGACGTTCCTACAGTAGTGAAAATGCAACAGAAAAAAAAAAACAAACACTTTCCTTCCTGAAAAAAAACAAACAGAGAAAAATAATGCTAGTTTTCTTATTCTGCTTTTCAATTTTGAGTTGAATTGTAGCAGTAAGCTATGTATCAGAAATCACCCATCGCTATCACAGGATGGACTAAGCCCTACAAATTCCTCAGAATGGGTAAATTGAGAAGATAAGCCTTTCCTCAAATGTAGCACTTTGCCTACTCTAATCTGTCAGATAACTGGTTGCTGCTATCAAGAATCAGACTGATTATCCATTAAACTATTTTAACTGACCCCTTAAACTATTTTAACTGACTGTTCTTCCTAGCTTTTTTTCCTCTTAATTCACCTGAATAAAATAGAAATCTTCAGGAAACACTGAAACTGAGCCCTCAATGATGCCATTTCTAAGACTAAGTGATAATCTGAGAAGACTACTAGCCATCTCATTTTTCTGCTTTCTTCCCATGCTTATTCAAACCAACACAAATGAGATAACCACTCCGACCCAGCCTACAACGCTGTACCGTCCTGACCTAGTCTCACCTCCCACCACGCTAGAAGCCATAGACGAAGCCTAACGCTTCACATTGCAAAAACGCAGCGTGCAGGAAGGCAGCCGGGGGTGTGGTGGCCATGAGCTCACTGCATTCCTGGAGCGCTGCAGCCAGTCAAGGCTCCTTACTCCGCTCGGAGCAGGATTCTGTCATGACAGCCACACCCCTTCAACTGGCTTTATATTGGCAACCCAAAAAAAAAAAAAAAAAAAAAGTATCTCTGCTCTGAAGAAAGACTCTATTCCACGTCCGGGAAGAAAATGAAGTTGACAGTTTGGAATGCCAGACTGCATTTTTAGCTAAACTGTGCAGTTCACATGGATTAGTGTGTTCCTGAGTGCTCTCGCTGCCCGGCTGGGCTGCTCCTCCGCCGAGGTCGGTTTGGAGTAGGAGCAATGAGATCTGACAAGGATGGTAGGACAGCCTCAGGTGCAACGAGCAGCACTGAACCTCACCATCCCCAGAAAAACTTACAGCTAAGTGCTTCTAGAGAGCTGGATCCTGACTAAAATCTGAGTAGTGCTGTGCATGATGTTGTGCTTCAATGAGTGTACTTCTGTTCCAAGAAAATATTACATGTTAAATTAAAATAGAATGCCATACTAACACAGTCCTTCTAAACTGACATTCTGCTTTAAGGAGTCTTTTCTAATGGCAATGCTGTCATTTCTTTTGGGTTTGATTTATAGGTTACCACTTCAAAACTGGATTATTCTGTACCTTTTTCTTTTAAAAAAAGAAGGTATTTTCCAGCCAAATCCATTCACAAGTGATAACATACACCGAATATAGCTTTGAGACTGTCCACTTATCCAAAACTTCATTACTGAAGGACTTGTTAATGTACCTTAAATTTTCATGCAAAAAATATCAACTTATATTATTAAATATATTTTCACACTGGTACTTTTAATAGTTCATTTCTAAAGCTTCAGTAAATAACTTCTGAAAAGAAAAACAGTTTAACTGCTTCTCCCACAGAACATGAACACTTTTAGTGATATAGCTTGGCTATTTTCTTTGTCTATATAACTCTTTTTCTTCGGGTAGTGAAAACATCAGTTCAATAAACATCAAATTGGAGACTTGGTCTTGAATTCTAGAGAGGACACTTAGCTCTCTTCTCTAAAGCTCAAGTCCCAGAGAAACCAGGACAAGGAAGGAAGGATAGATCTTCTGCACTGTGATTCAGCTGAGTACGTTCTAGGTATTAAATAAATACATTTTATAATTTTTCCAAGAAAGTAACTTACCTAACTCAATACAGGTAATTCCAAGAGACCAAACATCTACTTTGCCATCATACTGCCCTTCATCCATGGCTAAAATCACTTCTGGGGCCATCCTAAAATAGGAAATTGGTGCTCATAAAATTCTGGCCAACGGAACACATTATCATCATCAGTATTTCAATGAAACAGGCTATTTCACCGATTTCAGCTACTATAAACAAATCGTTTCCCAAGGTATCAGGCATGAACATGGGATACTGGGAACAAAGACCAGGCACCCACACTAGTATGAGCCTGTAGAGAGGCTGCACGACGTTCTCCTGTGCTTTGCCCAGCTCTCCATTTACGAGTATCACCACCTTCTCGCCCTCCCACATTTCCAATAGTTCAGCTGGCTGGCCAGCTCTGGTGAAATAACTATAGCATGCAGTTGTGTAAACACCACAGATTAGGTGTAAGAGATCAAAAGCATACAAGGGATCTGCAAAGGGTTTTGTTCAATGAACCTGGCCTTTCCTATGAAAGAAAAAACACTTCAGTTATTTCAACAACCAGACGCAGTGAGAACATACGCATTGTTAAAACCACTGGGGGGAGGGATTAAAATGTATTACAGATGATTCAATCCCACCTCTACCACTTAAAGTCAGCATTAAGTAGAACAACAAAGTATTTTTATTACTGTTTGCGAACTACAAACAATAAGGATTCACAATTTCTTGAAGTCAGAGTCTACTTACTATTTAATCTTTTTTTTTTTTTCTTTCCAAAGTACGTGTTATCACTACCACAACCAGAAGATTCCAAAGCTAGCTCCAATAAAGCCCAAGTATGTTAAATATCCAATAAACGATCCTTTTACTTCACAAAGTCAGAAATGCATAAAACTCTTGGCTTACCAATATGGCGTCCCCACAAATGAGTTGGCAGGAGATGCTATGGAAGCAGACCCAAAGTCAGCAAGTTTCACCTGTCCTGGCTCTGTCAGCAGGATGTTTCCTGCCTTGATATCTCTGGTTACAGAATACAAGTGTCAGTATCATTCCTCTCCAAACAAGAAAACCTTCTATAGGACAGACTACAAAATACACCAGTATTCACATGTTCAAGCTGCAGAATACCCACATTTCCTCCAAATACAAAAATCTTTAACCTTTAGGTTAATTGCTTAACATGGCACTTCAACTTGGAATCTAGTTTGTCTTAAAAATCAACTTAAAATGGCACACCTGGATAAGCTTCATACATAGTTCAGTAAAACCTTCTCAACCAACTATGTACTTTGTAAATGTTTTTCAGAAAGTCCTAATAATGTAACTATTCAAATCCTTCATCCTACTAAAATGCAGCAGGTACTTTAAACACAAAGAACATTTGCATCCTGTACTTACTGTGTGCTTCTCAACACGTGTGTTCATGTCAAACTAATTTTTTGAGTATTAGTGCTCTTCCCTCCCCAGTAATCTTTGCCTTGCAGTTACTACAAACTATTTAGGTGAACACAGCCTGCCTTGCTATTCACTCCTTCAGGGAACAATCAGCATTGTATCAAGTATTGAAAAGCTTAGCAGATTTAAAGCAATTCTGCAGAAATGATGAACACCAGCTGTAAAAGATAGTGCATGTGGAGATACATAGTTTGCTAGTATTTGACTACTATAAATCACTAGTTTGGGACCGTATGGGCACTGCGAAAAGAAAATCTCTGCTTACAAATACTAAACTTGGGATGAAGGGGATACAGTTGACAAAATAAATTACCTGTAAGTGTGTGAGACAGCAAAAGTATAACCACTTACCTATGGATCATATTGTGAGAATGCAAGTATGCTAATCCCTGGAGAGCACCATGGGTAATTGCTGCTATTTCCACTTCTTGCAATGGCTTTTTATGAACTTAAGGAAAGAATTTATTTGAAATTCAATATTAAAAACAATGCAGTTTGCACCATGCGAGTACTGTTAACAATGTAAACAGAGAGAAAATACTAAAAGCTCATTCTTACTAGGTTCAGTATGAGAAGCAAATGTAAAAATAGTTCACAGCATACATTCTGTCATGAGATGTAATCTTCTAACTGTAAACCAGCAGCTATTTGCTATCAAAAAGAGACTACTTTGCAACCATAAACTACATTCCTGTCAGTTCTGTGACCATTCTCCCAAACACCTATTTGAGACTCAATATTCCAATTTTCCATTACTGAAGCTAAATCCCAAAGGCTAGAACTTTACAATTCACACATGAATAAACTGTAGCAATACAGATGACTCTCCGGCAGCTTAGCCCTTTGTCCTGAAATGCTTCTGGCAAGGAAAGGAGTTGAACAACTTACTGGCCACACATATATCTTCAAGAAAGTTCACTTCAAGAAGCCTGATAGAAAAATGACCATTTAACAGAAGATCTCATCAAGCAAAACCCTAATACTGCTGCAGTGCTATTTTAGTCAATAGGCCTACAGATGTTAGTAAGCATTAGGATCAACAGCAAGGGTTTTCAGAAATTGATCTTGAACTGTCATGACAGGAGAACCTAAAACTCAGAAAATAAATAGCTGACTCACAACTTTAAAATAATACAAACCAAGGAGAAACCAGGCACCTAGGAAAGCCAATATTCTACAGCAAAAACATTACAGCCATGCAAGAATTTGAAAAACCGCACCTGTTCACACACACTCTGCTCCCAAATAAAACTATATACTCAAGAACAATTCTGTGATGCTGTAACCTCCTACTTCAGTACTATACTCTGACTTTCAATCAAATAAACGTGCGTGACATACCTTCTAGTAAGTCTGATGCTGATCCTAAACAATATTCCATAACAAGCTGTATGGGAAGAAATCAAAATAGTTGTTAGAAAAATCTCTATTAGTAAATTAATGTTTTCTAGATTTCTATGGAGAAATCTTGAAATAATCACTGGTGCACACAATGCAGACTGCTGTAACAAAACAAGTATTGCTTGTAACATAAGCCCCATCCTAGCACTGCCACACTGACCCCTCCCACAAGGATAGCTCTAACTGGAATTAGCATAGTCTTCCTGCATAAGATATCAAGCAATAAAACCTATGAGGAATGCAAAAGCATATTTATGACCAGTTATGTGTTGTATTACATATCTTATTTTATATGCACGTACTTAACAGGAATGTTAAATTGCACTTAACAAGCTTATCAGAGTATTAAAGGGCTACTTAGGGATTTACTTAAGATTTTGTCCCAGCCAGATTTCAAAAAAAGAAACTAAAACATTGTCTTACAGATTTATTGAAGCTAATACATGAACAGTACTCACAATTTCAACTATTAGTTCAACAGTACAATTTCTTTAGTGTATTGTACTACAAAAACTTTGTCAGTGAGAGGTGTACATCACACTTTTTGTTTGACAAAATGCTTCCTCTTCATAGCCAATCGCATCTATTCCTGCGCACACATTTTTATGCACACAAACTCAAATAACCCAAATTTAGTTGGCGGGGGGGGGGTGTGTGTGTTGGTTTTCTTTTTTCTTTGTTTAAATCAAATGTAAGAAATTAACTAGGAGTTGACAGCCAGAGATAAAACCAGCTAGTTGGTTTTGTCACCTGGACACACACAGAAAAATGACAACAGAAGTAAACAATATACAACAGAAGAATTTAGTTAAAGAATAGAAATACTAATGACTCAAAATATACTTTAATTACAATTATCAGTAGGATAATTCTAACCTATTCCATTAAAGTACAACTGAACACTTATTTCTGGAACATATTCGGTCAACCTGTAAAGTAATGAACCATTAATACTCAGTGGCATACCAAATACATTGTTAAATGACCTGCAAGTATCTAATAAAGTTCCCATACTTGCCTCCCAGGCAGTACAAGTGAAATTCTCACCTTTCCTTACAGCAAGAAAAGCGATGGATAAATTTGTTGCCCCGCTCTCCCCTGGCTCCATTATTATTTATTTCAAATACTCAGTCCATCAAGCTAAATACACTAGAACAACAGCACAAGTGAAAGGGAAAATTTCCCTAAATCTTGTTTCCAAAAACTACATTCCGTTCTGCTGAGCATCTGTAAGGTCCTCAGTTATTCTCATCTGAGTCTGTGCAATGCAAGTGTTCAGGTGTCTCTTGAAAGTCAGCTGGAGATATTTTAAAGTGCCCGTAACCAAGGCAAGAGAAGTGCAGAGTGCAGCAGATGCTTACCCATGCTGTATGCTCCCGCAAATAGCAGCCTTTGTATTCTATACTGTTAGGGTGTTTTATTCTTTGGAGGAACTTGACTTCCTTAATAATATCCTGCCATTTCTGTAGAAAATAAAAGGGAAAGACTTTATAAAACTGTTACTACTTTTTTTTTGGTTGTTGTTAAGTTAGCATGTAATTTAATTATTTTAAGAGGCAAAATCATCTCAAGGTTCCAAATCGAAATAATTTACATCAACACCATGATGCTCACTGCTTAACTCCTCAACAGATCTACAAAATAACTTGTTGATTGATTAGGCTGTATGTAAGGATCTCTCATCAATGTAATACTTTATATTTATATGTGTGCATAGAATATACTGATAAACACTTAACATCTGAGTAAGTCCTCAAAAAAGAAGCAACCCTTTTTTGAGGGTTATAATTTCTGTTGTCATATCAAACATACATCCGAACCTGAAAGAGATGTGGACGACAAGTGTCC
>NW_009614950.1:32773-44633 GCF_000690535.1 Cariama cristata
GTCTCTCACTTAACTCTTGTAGATATAAAGACCTATCCCTACTAGTAACTATATTACCATGGATGAGGCTCCATTTATCAGCCGCCAAATATCTGACTACATTCTTGATAATGTTTCTCCATTGCTAGCTTAGTCTTTACAAGGACCGATTTCAAATTAGTTACCTACTAGATAAGGGAATAGTTCTGCAGGAGTAAAAGAATAAACAGATAAAACTAAATCCAGGTTTATAATAAGGGGAGCGGTGCCAGTGCAACTTTAAAGTACAGAAGAGGCCAAAATGCCACGTTCCAATGTGTGCCTAGACACTGCCATTACTGCAGTCGGAGGAAACCACCAAGCCCTCCCATTTGCTGCACACCCACACCTCCTCAGGTAAGAAAGGTAAAAGCTTATAAGTGCAACAGCAAAACTACAACTACCAGGAAAGATTTTCAAAAACAAATCCAGTACCTGAAACTATTTAAGTATGCATATGTCAACACAAGAGTGTTGACACTGAAAATGTTTTCGAGAAAGTTATCAGTTTTGAAGTTAATCAGAGGTAGAAAAACCTCACCCAACACCAAAAGGTTCAAAAGCTGTTTTCCAAGTCCCGTTAATCTCTCAGCACACACTTCCTCAGGTGTATGTACATGGCTGGGATTCATAGATGGACGAAGGTCCCATATACCCAAATGCTTTGGAAAACATGCACAAAACCCAAATCCTCCTCAATAAAAATTTTAGGGTTAGAGAAACAAATGAAACCAGGGAATGTGGTAGCCACAACCGAGGTGGCTGATCGACTAAGCATTTCTCAACACCAGAAATTTCATGAGAATGACATTAGTGCAGCCGTACTAACATAAACTCTCTCACCGACACCCTCCTCCTAGTACAAGAACAACTTAGCTGCCTTTTACCTTTAGTCTCAAAGGCTTTGAGGTACTAAGCAATAAAAGCTAAACCAAGAAAGCACCACACTAAACTTCTATATTGGGAAGAGAGAGGTGATACATTAGTCAAGATGTATTCATGATTTCCTGCATAAAAAAAAGCTCCAAGATCTTATTAAAAGCACAGTACTACATATTTCAAAGGTTTTAAACTTATTTTTAGTACAAAGTATGTCCTTATTTCAGAGAATAATTGTTCCCATCAATGATAAAATCTTATTAGGAAACCAAAGTAAATATAAACGATAACAGGATGCCCTTAATCAATTTTCTTTACATAGGCTAGATCCTAACTCTAGCAAACTTCTGAACAAAACAAATAAATATAGAAGTAAAATAGAAAGTGTTTTAATCCTGGTCTTATTACTTCCTTCAAAATAAAGAAACATACACACTGAAGACAAACAAAAGCTATTTCTGAAGCATGCACAGTTTGTTTCATTCATGTGAACAGAATATTTATAGCTCACAGTAATTAAAACCGTAGGACAAGTAGTAAGTACAAATTATTCTTTCATCAGTACACAGTTAAACAAGTCACCGCAGTGACAAAATAGAAACACGCATAGCAAATTTAACTATGAAGCTAGAATCTAGGACTGCTGGAGAGACACTGCCACCTCTACCTCCTACAGATACATACACACACACAGAAAGGAAGGAACAGTTCAGCTTCTTGTAGCGCAGATGATCAATACACAAAAGGCAGGCACAGAAAGCAATGAGTTGTTAGTCAAAGTCACTGGAGCAAGACTGGAATATAGAGAATGGAGGGAGGGAACCATAAATGCCTTACAACAAATGCTTCTGTTGAAAAATCATGCCACAATTTGATAGATGTCATTTACCAGAAATAATACCAAATCAGCTGTTCACATCATGTTGGGCTTTTCAAGAATCTGTATTAGCACTTAAAGATTTCAAGTATAAAATCAATTATCTCTGTTAAGTGTCCTAGGGAAAAAACATACATCTGGGGTGGCCATGAAAACACTTAACGTTTAAGTCTCAGAGGTCTACTTTTACAGACCTCTCTGCAAAGACTGCCTTAATCCCTGGCTCTGGCAGTTCTTCCGTAATCATGCTGCTGTTCAGATTTTCACACTCATTCATTCACTGCTGGTTTGCTTTTGTCTTAGTTCTTCACCAGGACCGTTGTTCCAGGGAAGGATGCATTCTGCCTCACTACTTTGTACAAGTAAGATTCCCTCTGAATCTTTCACTACTGCATCCATTGCTATTATTCTTTTGTCCAGTAAACGACATGGTTATTTTGAAAAGTATTTAAAATGGAACATTTAAGGGCAACAAGACATGCTAACATACAAATCTACCATTTTTAATTTTCTTTTTTGCTTTCTACACATTTATGTGGTCCCATAAGAGAGTCCTTTGTGTCTGGAAGAAAAGAGTCCTACCCATCTTTTCCAGGAGCAGATTAGGCAGAAACACACTGTGAGCAGTAAACTAATTTGTTTTGTTTACACAGTACCCTCATTCACTTTTACAGTTACAGGAAAGATTTCTCTTGCTGTAACCCTAGCTAATTAAAATCATCCCATATAATAACTATTTGCAATGGTCAAGATTTAATATGCAACATGTCCTACATACCTCATTGGACTGCTTTCCACTATATGACATTTTCTTGATGGCCACCACTTCATTGGTGCGCACATCACGTGCCTGTAACATGAAAACACGATGCATCAGTTTCTTCAGATCATTATTTCCCACAAGATGTAAACCAAACATACTCCTAAAAAAATCTTTATCCATTAGTTAACTTTTGCAGAGAGTTAAACTAAAATATCTTCCAAGGGGTTTGACCGCTGTGCCTATTAGAAATTTCCTTCCAAAGTTAAAGATCACCCTCCTGTTTGTGAGACAAGGTATGACATTTTTCCGTGCTCGGCATCCAGCAAGTCTCTACAGGAGTCAAGCGCCATCGCTTCTGAACTAAAAATCATAGCTTATAAAAGCAGCTGTGATTCAAGTAGAACGGATTTTCCGTAATTCAACTTGTCTCCCTACCCAGGTCTGTTCCAGACAAAACAGAAGCAAGGCTCAGCCCCCTTGATCCATTCCAAACCTAAGCAAAGATGTCACAGGATGCACAGGAGATACCTGCTCCAGGCACCGGTGGCTTTCTCCTCAGTGCTCCCTTAAATTACCTGGTGTGTCTTAAAGGCAGGCAGATAAGAGAGAGCGAGATGGCAGTGACGTAAGCGGCCCATCTTCAGATTCCCATTCAGAATTTCACTTTCTCAGTCAAATAATATTATTATTTACACTGCACAATAAACGTACACGGTTTTTCACACTTCAAAGGCAGATTTCCTGACTTCAGACAGCAACAATCAAAGATAGATTAGACAAGAAGTTTTCTTTAATTTAGCCCCAAAGCAACTGCTCATTCACCCTGGCAGGAGAAGAGGCAGCACTGCTTCACCCTGCAGGAAGGATGGCTCCAGACGAGACCCCAGCCTCTCCTCCCTTAAGGATTGCAGCAGCGCGGGAGGGTGGTGGAGGAAAATACCTGAGTCTCTCTGATAAGAACAATCAACTTGGATATGAAGCCAAATGATATAAATCAGAATAACGTGCACCACAGCATTCACTGATGACTGATGAAAATGTTGATTTTTAATACATTTGTACTATCAAGCACAGTCTATCAGAACATGGATTAATGAAGTACCAGGACTCTGCCTTTTGTAAAAAGGTTTTTCAGTCGTGTTTTAATTCTGCTGTTCATTAAAGAGATTCCCAGAATTCCCTGTCAGTCTTTCTTTCAACCAGTTATAATAAGCTTGAACCAATACTATTTTTAGTTCTCTTCCTGTTTGAGAGGATCTTTCCTACTGTCTCGCTGATATTACCTCTAAGGTTGGGAGGACGACCATTTTGGGGTTTTTTGAGACAAAAAGGGAAGAATAAAATTCTGAGTCCTAGATCTTCACTAATTAGACACAATCTCTGAAAGATTCCAAGCAGTGAGGAAGGGCAATAAAACAGGCAAGCAAAATACTAGAGTAGAGCAGAAGGAACACAGCTCTAACAAAAGAGAGTGGGTTATTCTTCTGCTCCATCTGCAGCGTTCCAGTGTAGTAGGTTTCCTGTGTCAAGTGAAAGCTATTATTACACTGCAGAGCAGGGAGTAGGGTAAGGATAATACCAAAATGATTCAGAGGTGCCAGACTTGCAGTTTCTAAGAAACTAAAACCATGAGGTGAACCAGCAACATTCATGTCAATTATGAAAGGAAAAAAGAAACTTTCCACCACTGCAGGATGTAACAGAAACAAAGAAAGAGACTAGAGTGAACACTTTTAGCCAGTTATCATGCGAGATAAATATAATCACTCCTTCTCAGGATCACTGCTAAAAGGAAAGAAAAAGTAGGTAGGTATATCTAACAGTGAAACACTAAACTGCATTTTAAAAAAGGTAGGGGGAGATTTCAGGATTATATGCATTTTTCTACTTGTTAATTACTCCCACAACTATTTCTTATCAACACCTTTGGTCCAGGCCGTATGCAATGAAAGCAGCCTGGGGGGGGGGGCTATGTATTAGAAAACCCAAGCAAGCAACCCCTGAGATTGTGTTTGCCGAACACCTACAGTCCTTCATTGCTACAGCGGGGCTGAGAGAGAGAACCATCACAGCTGATGCCCTATGAATGTTAAAATCATGGAGTTTCATTTGCTTTTTTAGTTTCCTTGTGATCTTGAATAACTGAAAAAAGTCGGTTCCTAGACAAAAGTCATGAATACGTTACAAGGCCAGCTAACTTAAACGATCCAAATGAATGAGGTTTGTTTTATGGCAGACATTTATGCGTCTATAACCTGCTTTCCTCCGAAAACTCCATACAAAAGATCAACATCTGGTGACCAGAGTAACTTCAGCAGTATACAAGTAAAGCATGAGCAAAGAAAAGGTGGAGTATGTCATCAGCTTTCGTAATATGCTTTTAAGCAGTTATTAACTATAATCCAATATTACATTGATTAGAGAAAGTTTAATTGTTTGCATTAGCAGAATCAAAATCTTGTTAAAGAAACTTAGAAGAAGTTTTTTCCCTAGCTTTATAGAGGAATAAAGGACCCAAGACATACACTCCCCTACTTTAGTTCTTTATGCTTATTTAATTCACAATAAATTTCTCCCTCTATGCTGTCTCTCTCATCTTTTGGGCTTCTGTTTGAGGTACCCAGTACATTACATGAAACAGTTTCAGATTCAAGATTTCAGACCTGCTAGCAGTAAAAAGATACCATCATGCAACATAAAACTTACAGGTTAAAACTTAGTAACACAGAAATAGCAACAGTTTATCTTCTTTGTAGGAAACTCTCTCTTGCTTGACAAAAATAAAGCCCCCAAATGGGTTGGAGCAGCACAATGCGCTGTTTAGACTTGTCTTTTTGTAAGTGCCAAATTAGATGTACTTTCTGTCAAAGCAGCACAATCCAAACACCAGCAAGTAATCGCACTCTTTAGTGAATAAATACCAATCTATAATGAACTGGTAGTCTAAAATGGTGGCAAAAAAAGAGAAAGAAGGACCTAGAAATTAATGACCTCTTACTTTCGATCGCTTTGTAGAAGGAGCCGGTAACAGGCAATCAGCCCTTACCACAACTATAAAGCTCAGGCAGGTTACAAATGTCACGACAGCAGCTTCTTGCTGATGTTGGGGAACGCTGTTAGCACACAGCTCGCAGGTTACCTCTAGCTCTATGGTGGTTTTCCATCACCCTGTGGTTCATGCATGCCTCTATTAAGACACAGTGTTCCTGAAAAACCTCAATAGTATTTCCACAATAATATTTCTTCAGTAATATTTCCACATAGCAGGAAGATAGATTTGTCAGTTCCCTCCTTTTATATCCACTCTAACTAAAGTGAGTAAATGCGATGAAGTAAAGGCCGCAGGTGAGTTCTGTTTCATTAGAAAATGCTTCCTCCCCCAGATCTGTTCCCAGACAGTGGCGGCTCATAGTTTTAAGCAGGGAACAAAATTAAGAAGCTTTTCCTAATTAGTTCATCTGTGCTGCATTAAATTTGTGCTGGAAGGTTCCCAACATGGTCTGCTGCAATTATTAACAATGAATAGGCATCTCATAAAATACTGACACAAATGGCTTTCTGAAGGAAAATTGGCAGGTTTGGCCACACCTCCTATAATTATAAATGTGAAAAGGTTTTTTTTGAGGAAAATGGGTTTTTAATGAAGGTCTCAGTATGCACTTTGGTAGACATAGAGCAACCTGCAAATGAGGTTACCGTGAGACATCCCACCTCCGGCTGAGCTATACAAGCAGCCTGGGAAAAATTCTGCTGTCCAGACGTTCACATCAAGTAAGTTTTATGTAGATGAATACTGGGATTCTTGCCTGCAGTAGGGAAGGATGTGACAGGACAAATGACAACAAAAGCACCAACATTCAGGTGTCAAACACAAAGAATGGCTTTAAGCGAGCCTGGGGGTATGCACAAAGGGAGAGAGAACTCAATTTCTCTCAAGGGACAAGAGATGATAAGGAGATGATCAGACCAAGACAACTGCATTACCAGTCAGAATTGATGGAGCAGAAGTCCACGTTTTAATTTGCAGACAAATCCCTGCTTGCAACACAACAATGTACCCAAAAGCACCAGGCAAGGGCTACATTTCCAGTTTTTCTTTTCAGTTTGTATGCAAACACCTTACAGATACTGCGAGTCTGTGAATGGACTGAGACTGTACAGACACACAAGAAAGTATCTCTGCCCCAAATACCATATAAAAAGATTCCCACTAGTTTCTTTTCTTCAATACATTCAAAAAAGTCTACATTCACAGTTTAAAGATAAAAAGAGACACAGCTAAAATTCACAAATCACAAAGCTACTTACAAAATAAACTGCTCCGAAGCTTCCATGGCCAATCTCTCGGAGATCTGTGAAGAGCTTTTCTGGATCTTCTTTGAAGAAGAGCTCTGCAATTTCTGGGTCCTTCAGGCTGCCCGCTCGGCTGGTTGATGGCATCCTGCTGGGCAGTTAGCCGACCGACTATCTGGGTTTAAAGTGCTGCCTCAACCCTTGGTTCATCTGTATGAATGGAGCCTCTTCAGCATGGATTACTGCAAGAAAAAGATTGCAATCCTTTACTGATTATCCTCTTCTCAAAGAGCCAGAAACAAAGCTACAGCAGAGCAGCTTCCACTTCTTCCTGAGCAAGCATCCCTGTTGCATGAAGCAACACAACCTATCTGCTGGGATAATGTCACGATCCCACTGTGACACCAGTCAAGTATTTCTACAGAACACAAATCAAAACACAAAATGAGACACACTCCTTGCTCCAGCATCTGCTCAGTCACCTGCAGAGCCACCAGCAGCATCTCTCTGACCTACAGCGATAACCAGCTTGTCACCAGTGAGTCCATATTACCTTGACACTCTCCCTCTGAAGAGTTACATTCACTGTGTCTTAAAATATTGTTTGGACTTTGTGAAGTGGATAACACAATTACGTATATACATCATGGTCTGCAAGACAAGATACACGGTACAAGTATGATGCGTATGAACCACCACTGCCATTTACTGAACTGTATTTACATTTTTTTAAATTCAGGTCAGTGTTTTTTTCTTCTGTAACTGCACTCCAGTTAAGAAGCAGCCAGTGACCTGTTTTCTTCCTCATTTCAGCGTGCATGCAGAGACATCTCTAAAGCTTCTCCTTCTACAACTAAGTAAGTCGTGGTGCTTTTTGGTTTTTCCTCTTATCTAAATTCATGACCTCCGTTGTAAAGTGCCTGCTCTTCAGAGTCTTACTTGCAACCTCCTCCTTTAGAGGAACAGCATCCTGAACAGGAGATACCCAGTTCCACACATGATGCATGTCTTTCTACTCTGCTTCAGCAGATACAAACATGCATTTTAATTGCGATAGCACACGATACAGCCTTCTACAATAGTCCATCGCCAAATGCTTTCTTCAGAGCAACCTGCAACTTCAGACGCCATTGAGAACATATGAAATCCTTTCTGTTTGCACAGTGCATTTGCTTTCATCTACTCAAAGCATGTCTTGGAATCTATCCAGAATAAAAGTATACTTTGAAGTTGTGCTAAAATCTTACTGTATCTTTACAAACAGGTGAAGTCAAACAACCATTACAAGTAAGATGCACTTCCCCCACCACGGAGGAAGGGCTTGGACATTGGGATTTCCTCCCAATTCCCTGTAAATTGTCACCAATAAAAACAATTCTGTGTCACTGGCAAACAGCTAATCACACAGGTCACTTCTTTCCAAAAATCCTTGTCTGGTCAAGACTTGTACTTTGGTTTTTTTTGTTTTTGTTTTTGTTTTGTTTTGTTTTGTTTGTTTGTTTTGGTTTTTTAAAAGTTTTACATCTTCATAAAGAGAAAAAAAAAAAAAGACAACAAACCTGAGTTTAACCAATGTATCAGAAGGCGCTGTCCCTGTCTGTTTTTCCTCTTTTTCTGGACACTATAACCCCCACCTTTCTCCAAGCCTCTAGACCATCAATGAATCATTTGTTTTCCCCTCCCTGCGGAGCAATTCCTACAAGAATGGAAAAAGATATACTCCTGCATGTTTATGCTCAGTTGTACTCTTCTCTAGACTGTTGCAGCACGTGAAAGTGCTGAAGACTGCCTGCTCCTTCTTAGTTCAAATAACTGCCAGCATCGCTACAAGGAGAGCACGACTGTGCAAGAGACAGCCAAGACATACCTGTCTGCAGGAGTCTCCAGTTTTTCTGAAGACACGCATGGGAGAGAGAACCCAGGGATGGGAAGCAAAATCCAGCATTTTCATAGCTTTCCTCCAAGCAGTCAGCATTCAAAAAGATTTATAATGCAACCCAAAACGCGTTTCCATGATAGCCCGTTCTCAGGGGCTAAAGAAAAACTGACATTCAAATCCCAGTGGTGGACCAAGTATAAAAACATATATATATATATACACACACAGAGAAAATACACAGCTGTTCACAACTCTGCTATACTGCACTTGTGAGCACGCACACACGTACTTCGTACGGATGCAGGACCGTTACAGCAGCCTTCGAAGCAGACGGCATCAGCACATGACATACCCAACCGCCAATGAAGGCAAGAGAGATGCACGGGAACGGGACTGCGCTATCTCCACCTTCCGTTGCATAACGCAGTAACTAACACCGTGTGGGAAGGGAAATAATTAGCTTCAATTCAGTCCGTACCTGAAGCACACTACATTTATGAAGACTGGAAGAAAAGTTTTTCTTGCTATTTTTCTTTCTTTCTTTCAAATAAGGCAACAATATTCCATTTGATTCCAGCTCTAACAAGCACATAACACTGAAAGACAACTGTTTCACATTTACAGCCCCCAATGAAACAATAGACAAAAAGCATCAGTCAGAAAAGCGAGAGAAAGGAGCTGGGGGAAGGGAGCTGATAACCAGAGCACACTCAGTATTATTGAAGGAATGTTTCTTGGATCGACGGTAATGATGTCATGTTCCATCTTCTAAGAAGCATCAGATTCTTACAAAAAGGACATTGTTGTTGAAAAGCAACTGCTGCAATCCCAGAATGCCCTTAGCTGTTAGTCAGAGGGCCTAGGCTTGGATAAACCTGCTAATATGGCCAAAAGTCACATGTCCCCGCGAGCGAGCGTGCGTGCGAGAGCCGGAGTGAGGAGAAAAACCCTGCGCACACACAGCTGAGATGGATTACAGCTCTCTCCCCCTCCCCACCTACCCCCGACGCCAAACCAGCCACCAGACTCCTTCTTGGCATCATTTCTGAGCATGCCTCTGAAATGTCATCAACAGGCAACACTTTTTACCGCTGCTAAAACTCTTACCAGGCTCTTGGACAATACATGCAGAAGTGCTCCGGGACTGGGTACTGTGCTGCTGGACTTTCAATGGCAAATCAGAGCAGAGCTCCTCGTCTGTCGTGATACACCTTAAAATACAGCTTTTTCCCCTTTAATCCTGAGAGCATCGAGACAAATATAATTATCTTTATTCTTGGAAATAATTGCTGCTTTCAAATGCATGAGAATAAAAACATTAAGTATTAAAACCTATTTAACAGAATAGTCACAAACATGTGCATGACACTATGCTTATCATTTGATCTGCTTAGATGGAACAATAAAATGCATTAATGTAAATTCCATCCATAAGAAAGCTTTACACAGCCTCGCTTAATAAATTGCTCCCATTTTTTATGGATGCTACAATATTAAATTCCCTCAGTCGTCGTCTTTTTACCCAGACAACACGCACTGCCTGCCAAAGCCTGCGGTGCCAGCAGCCGAGATGCTCTGTCTCCTGCCTTGCAATAACGACACCTAAACGCTTTGGGGAAACGGAACTGAAGTTAGAAGTGGCATGCAACATGGTTATTGCATTATTTTACATGTATTAAAAATACAGACAAGTCTTAAGATTTAAAAAAAACAAAACAAAACAAAACATCTTGCAACTAAACTGCACTGAAAATTAAATCATATACCAGCAGGCAGCTGGTTTTCTAAATTACGATCAAGTTGCACTTACATATTTTACATTCTTCCATCAATGCAGTCTCTTTACTACAGGTTTTTTGGATCGGTGTATCTATACTGTTAAATGCAACTGTTCCCCGTGGATGAGACTCACCATCTCACCTCAGACAGCTCGGATTAGGTGGCCAGATTCTGGTTGTGGCCATGAGACAGGCACTGCAAACAGGGTACGGCACCCTCTGACTGTGCCCATCTCGCTGCTGGCTGAAGAGGCAATCTATCTACAAGCCACCTTGCAGGCTGCTAAAATTAGATAAAACAAATGATACATTCTTTCCTAGTTGTCACTCGTACAAAAAGACAATATTGCATCGCATAAACACAACTACCTGTACTTAGATCAATTCCACTCATAACCAACAAGGTGATGTAGGAATATGAGCAAGATTCAAAATAAACCAGGGAATGACCAAAGCACAAGACTGGACCAACTCTATTTCCATATAGTAGGTTGAACTAACTACATTTAGTTAGTGGCTACCATCGCCAGCATAAATGACACCGACTACAGGCCAAAACGTTTTATCAAATTACTTTCATCTGAACAACTACCAGCTAGTAGAAACCGCGTGCACACATCCACAAAAGCCTATGAATCAATAAGATGTTACACTCCCTGTGATTATGGCTATATTAAATGTACACACACACCCCTTTAACCACGGACATAAGGAAGACAAAGATGAGGACGGGGTAAGACCTGTTCTCTTCTGAGTTTTCTGCCTCCCTGCCGTGTCATCTCAAGCTGAAGTAAGACCCACCCCTGTGACTAACATCCCCTGGGATCCCGCGGAGCAGAACAAGCAAGGCTCTAAATGGTCAGTTGCCACATTTAAAGTGTGTATGTAAGCCTTATGCTACAGAGACCTCAGAGAAATTAAAATCTATCTGCACTACACTAAAATATCTGACAGCTGTCAGTGTCACAGATAACTGATTTCCACCTATCCGTCATATTATTTCTCAAGTTCACGTCCAGATCAACTCAGTGAGAGTGACGGTCACTAGAAGGTATTCGGTTACACTAACCATGAGATGCATCAAAGCATCTGTAGTTCCTTAAGATGGTTCAAAAGTTTGCAGAAATTAAATTACAATACAGACTTGCTTGTAGATTATTAGCATTAAAAAGGAGCACACTTAGTCTGTGCAGATGAAGCTTCAAGGAACTAACATATTCAACGTCCTTCAGCTTCTATACACTAGAATATTAAAACCGGAGTTAAATACCATGTGAGCACAAAATGGAAACCACAGACAGACTTATGCATCCCGTGTCTCCCTCCACTTCACCAGGTATCACGAGATATGCTACACGGACTCCTACGATGGC
>NW_009614950.1:44701-53771 GCF_000690535.1 Cariama cristata
CTCCATTACGGAATTATAAACAAAAAATTATTTGCAATTTGCAATTGAGACATAAGTCTTGTTTTATCTTGTAGTCATCTGCTATACAATACACTTAGCACAGTGAAATCTGTAAAAACTTAACTTTATTATCAAATGTAGGTATACTATGTATTTTTCCCTGATAGGATATACATGACACTTTAAAAATAAACAAACCAACTAGGAGACTAGTTATAGCACCTATGATCTTTAGAGCTGCATGCTAACAGCAAAGAATATAAAGCGAATATTCAACACAGAAAACTACCGGTCCTTTGCAGGTCTTCTTACTCAAAGTCAGAGGAATAAAACCACCACCAAAAAAAAAAAAAAAACCACCACCAAAACCCAAAAGCCCACAACATAACCTCCTTTGGAAACTGATATTTAGATTTTTTTTTTTTTTTAATTAAAAAAAAGCATCTGCATTGCATGTAGTGCAAATAGTTGCTTAATTTTAGTGTGATTTCCTCTGGCAGGATCTAACGCAAGAGCATCAAGTAGATGGGGAATGAGTGTCATCATGCAACTGTCAAAAAGGGGAAAAGGGATTTTCTCTTACTTGCATATGGGTCAGATCCGGGGAGTGTATGAAGCTGAGATTAAATTATCCTCTCAACACACTATTAAAAATTTCCTGAATGGCTTCCAGCTAACACTGAAAGTTTCCACCACTATCATAAATATGGTAAACTGGAACTATTGAAAGAACTGACTTTTAAATATTTTGTCTTTTACTTGTAATTATAGCTAAAGTTAGAGTTAGATGGTAAGAACGCTTAAAGAATAATTAGATGGTACGAACGCTTAAAACATGGACTTTTAAAAATTTCTGTATAGCATTGAATGCTTGACCTGAAAGCACAGGTTTTTTGGAAGTAGCAGACAAATCATTCCCCATTTTTGATAAACTCTGAATAAAAGCCTTTTAGAATTTTAGAATGCAAGTTGGTGCTTTTATGCAAAATGTGAAGTAGTCACTATTCCATGCATTTTCAGAAAAAAAAAAACCAAACAAAAACAAAACCCCACACTTAAATAAGAGTTTTCTAGCACACAAACCAAAAATATCAGCATGTATGAGCTGTTTGGTTATACACCATGCAGAGGAAACCTCAGCTGAACTTTCAGTATCATTTAATATTGCCTGTCGGGTAGAGGAAGCTTCTTCTCTGGCATATATTTGAGGCACCAAAGAGGCTCTCCCAGCACAGCGTACAACTGCGTACCCAGGCTGAGCTCTGGCTGTTATGTGACTGAGAGTAAAAATACCAGATCTACAACACTGCAAAACAAGGCCACAATGTATGGAAAGAGAAAACAATGTGATGAACAGCATATGTGTCATCTGAGTAGAAGTAAAAAAAAATAAAAAATTACTCATTTTACTCTGAAACCTGCTCTCTTCAGGCAAAACTGGCGTTTTGCAATACCAGCATACTCTCTTCAGGCAACAACGGTGTGTTGCAATACCCACCCCTCAAACCCCTGGGGATGTCAGTGTGATGATTTGACTCTAACCTGGTGTAGGAAGAAGGGCTGAACAGTTGGCGGGGACGTATCAGAAAAGATTATGAAGTTCCTGCATCAGAAGAAATGAACACGCATCACACCAGGTAGTGCTGATATATGTGACTTCAGGAATGATGCTACTACCCTTGGCTTATTTTGTGATCTGCATATAAAACAGCCTTTAAAATTTTAGCCTGATGATTTCTACGCATGGAGTTACCTTATCCGGAAAGATAAAGGGCAGACAGAGATTACCTACTATACATCCCATCGCTTTATTTGCTGTTCATCAAAAGCTGGGTACTAGCCAGTCTGCTGTGGTGGGTCCTTTCTATACAGGCACAGACAGAAGTTCTGTTGGCTTATCCAAAATTCAGGGGATATGCAGCCAGTGTGATACTGCTAGATTCAGGATTGTCTTCTATCCATCCTTCTGCACATCTCAGCAAATGCAGGTACACAGGTTCATCAGGTTCTTCATGATCACTGGGAAAATACATTCTTGATCACTGCACTCAATTTCTCCTTACAGCAAGCTTATCGAAACTATACACCATGGGTTTTGTTGCTTTCAAATTCAAAAAAAATGTCCTGGTAACCCACCAAGTGCTGTGGACATTCCTTAAAACCTCTTTTAACCTAGGCTCTGGTCCACCCAGTCAATCGTTTTTTCCTGTTCTGACAAAAGCAGAACACCCCTCAAGTGCCTTAACACGCATTGCATTCATGGAAGATCAGTTAACTCCCTGCTCACAGCAGAAGGCAGCTCTTTCCTTGAACAGCTAAAAATCAGCTTCCCGTCCATGCTCAGTTACACCACGGCAGATGGTATCAAGACAGTTGTATTCTAGGTGACTACCACAATGGAAAGTCTATCAGCATCTCCAAGCCTCTCAAAACGGACGGCAATTTCAGTCACTCGATTCATGTGAAACCACATACCACAGACTACTTGCGTACTTGGGTAAGCCTCTCCCACCAGGCTAACAACATGTTACTTTTTCTCCTCCTAGTTCTGCAATTTGGAAATCTTCCTAGGGTGGTCATTAAGGAAGAGGAAAATAAAACAAGAAAAACCTGGAGATGCAGCAAGCAGCATTCAGCTTCTCCCATGCCCTGCAAAAGGGGCAAGAGGCACTCAGGAACATCTCCCTCGGGATCCTGCTAACTTACTTTTACCACTTAGGGGCGAGCTACAGCTCAGATGAAAAAATGCTGACACAGTAATGAACCTGCCTTTCTCTTAAAATCATTCTTTTTGGTACACTTGTTCTCCACACTGGATCCACTAGGACTATCTGTCATTAAGGAAGAGGAGGTGCAGATGAATGGCATTCTACAAGAATCTGTTAGAAAAATGTTTAATATTCAGAAAAAATCCAAAATGCTGTCACAAAACTGATTAAAAAAGGAACCATCCTGAAATAGTGCTAACTACAAGCAGAACAAAGACACCTGGAACGGGTTGAGAAAAATGGTTTGTGGAAGGTAACTGTCGACCATGGAAAGCCCCACCGAGACATTGCTCTTTTCTACACTGCTTTTCATTTTCAAGCTTATGTACGCAAGACGCTCCTCTGCTTTCTGCCAGTCCCCAGGGGAAGGGAAAAGACAAGATCGCCCTGTCTCCGTGTCAGGAGCCCCTTCTGCTGTCAAAGCCTGAAGCAGGTGAGATCTTACAGCCATGCTGGACACTTCCATAACTTGTGTTGTGATGGTAAGGAGCACTTCACACGGGCTACAACCCCACGTATATCTGTGTACACAAGCACGGCTTACTGCAAATGAACCGAGATCCTCCTCCGTAGAAGTTTACAGCAAAGAATGGTCATCAAATGCTGCTCCCTTTATATCTTTCACATTCAATCATCTATGTATTTCTAGAAGGAATAGATTATAAGGATAAGATGAAACTGTACCTGGATATTATGGTGAATTCTGGCAGCTTTTTGTCTGTGCGAGTACCTATGTTCAAACAGGCTTTTCTTCCCCAACACAGTAAATTTTTCTTCATCTGACAAAGAGCAAGCCTATCATTCCAGTAAGATTCCTTTTTCAATTTCTTTTAAAAAGATTTTTGAGGATTGGTTCTATCCTGGAAAAACCTCTTTGTACATTTTTTTTTTCTTTCTCTCTTTCTCTGCTTCTCTACCTGTTTTTTTTTTTTTCTTGTCTTCTACTTCTTCACAGAATAGCCTCAGGAATACACTTTTATGTTAAAGCACTGCTTGCATTTCTCTTATGCATGCACTTGTAGACTTCGTGGCTTACTTTGATTTCCTCTCAAGATTCTGACACTAAAATGTCCATCATCAACTCCTTGAATTACTTACCCCAGCACACTTTCTGATCCTGCTGAGCTGTTCTGCTTGGATGTTTACTTTCCAGGAATGTCACCAGCAAAAGGGTCGGAAAGCAGTTTGTCAGACCTCCATTGAGGTCCAGGATCTGTGTTTCTGGGTTGGGTGAAGTAGTTGTTAGGACAACCCACGCTAACAGTAAAGCTGACAGTGCAACAATTATCCTGTGCTTTCCATTTAAACCAAAACCAAAAGTTTTCTCTATTTCTGGTTATTTCTACAATCTTTCAAGTTTTCTATAGTGGAAAAGATACCTCTAACTGGGCAAGCCTGTTCCTGTGTTAAAGACAGCTATTCTGAACAAACTAAATCTATGTTGACAAGTTACATATGCCAGTTATAAACAAACACGAATATACCTAACAGTACTAGTACTCCTGAAAATACTAGTTTTGTTTACTGGCAATTTTTGCAACGTCACTCGGCCGAGAAACACCAAATCTACCACTGACTCTACCACTTAAATAACACAAATAAAAGATGTTACTGATGCAGTTGAAAGAAACATTAATGCCAAAAAGCGTCCTGTATTTTCTCTCCTATTTAAAACAAAACATCCCATGGGATCAAAAGTTAGACCTACAGAATAGCTGAAGAATGGCCAGCATTCATTTCTCAAAGGCCAAAGTCATGAAAGCTCAAGAAGTGCTAACCATACCCTGACATAGTCAACACTAACATCTCCTGAACGTCTTTGCTTGTGATAGTTCTGGTGCACTCACTAAGAAGGTCAGCTCTAAATTTAGTAATTCCTTAGGCTAGCAAAGCTATGAGGAAGGCAACTGGAAAAAAATGAAATCTTCTGTCCCCCTTCTTTTGCAATTCATTAAGTTCACAGTCATTGCTAACTTCTTTCCTTTACTACGTAAAGCATCGCATTAATACATATTCTGTGACCGCATCACCTACAGACGACTCTGTGGCCACGTCTCTCAGACTGAAGAGCGTACGTTACGATTATAGTCCAGGAGATGCTGTACTGGCAGCACACTGGCTAGGAAGAGGTTAGCAAGCGGCCAGCTGATGAGAGTCAATTAAGTCTAGAGGCAAAAATACTGGGAAACTCCAGCTGCCATTAAAAAAAAAAAAAATTAGTCAGATATCCTAATGGGACTTGAGTTTAAAGAAACCTTTTCTTGACCCATAAGCAATTTTGCCCCAGAACAATAAATACAGTAAACGTAAGCAAATTAGCTATTTTGGATTCAGCATAAATAACTCAGAAATAAGCCACTAAAGCTCACAATACAGATAATTACCCTTGAGAAAAGAAGTAATTAAAAAGTAGCAGTATCACACACAGTTTTAGAAAGGAGGCCTGAAAGGAAGTAATTCACAGTCTTTCTGACCAATAAGTAAAAAAATTGAAAATGTTTAAATTGAGCTTGCAACTATATTCACTGGAGTGCAGGAGGACGCCAGCACGCACGCCCACCCCAGCCAGAGGCTATGTCCAACCCCCCAGTCCCCAGGTCAGACTCTTATTTGAGCAAGTATGAACCTGGTGAAACCAAAGCCAGTAGGAAGGACCTAAGGTAGAAAATAAAGTCAAATACAAACAGAAAAAATCCAAGAGAAAACGGAAAGATTCTGTGGGAATAATCTTCGAAACCAAGCCGTGACAGCAAGAAACCTTAGGCGGTTGCCCAGCCTGATGCAGTACTGGGCTGGAAAAAAGCCACGCAGGAGAACAAGGGTACAGGAAAGAAGGCAAATCATCTGCCCAAAGAAGATGACCGGGTGTCAGGTACGGTGCTGTCACACACCCGTACATCAAGAAAGTTGGTCCTTGAATGAACTCCTAAATTAAACATTCCTGACCTACGAAGATGAGTAAGTAGCTGTCATAAAAGCCTGACGTAGCTCCAGAGTGATGTATACTTGTCACAACTGCTGTCCCCTTCCAAGAGCTGCTGCTCCAGAGAAGTTCCCCACAATGGTTGCAGCCAAACTGAACAGAAGAATTAATTGAACTAATAATTATTAGAAGTAACATGCTAGTCACTCGGTGACTGTGATACACTAAGAACCAACAAGCCAAACATTTCTGCATTAGACTATATGCCATTAAAATAACAGAACAACCCAAAAGGATATTAAAAAAGAAGTGGGCAAAGTCTTGTATACAAAATTATTGTGAGTATTAACTAGTCACAGGTGGACAACAGAAACATCACCTCTGAACTGATACAGAACACTGAAAAAAGCAAGAGGTCAGATACACAATTACCCATTTTGAGCAAGGGGAGCGGCCCTTGCAACCAGAGTGACAACAGACACTGTGCAGATCCTGCATAATATTTGCATTTAAGATCTGGAACGGGAAGGAAAGGTACATGACAAGTTTTATTCAGGGCAGTTGACAGCACCAGAAAGTACAGAGGAACCTTAAAAACCAACAAGAATGAGCAACAAGGCAGAGGATGAAAGGTCAAAAAGTAAAGAACCATCAAGCATGTATCTACTCTTAAACTGAACACAGCTCAGGAGCTGAGCCTCGTGCAGACAGCTCAATGAAAATAACTGCACAATTATGCAAAGACAATGTCAGACTTTTTTTAAAAAAATACCATGAAGAATCAATTAGGAAAATAATACAGAATTTCTGACAATGCATTAAGGAAGTTTCTGCCATGGTCTGCTCCTGGCTATTATTCTTCACCCACACCTAGCAATAAAATGGAAAGTACAGTACAAAAATGCCTCAGAAATAAGAAGTCTTAAATGCCCAATATGACAAACTAAGCTTGAAGAGAAAAGGTGTAAGAGTTAAAAATCATACATAAGAAGGCCACGTCAAGTGCTCAGCCTTCAAGAACAAGGGGAGAGTCCATAAAATGTAATAGCAGTATGTTTATAAGAGAGTGAAGGAATTCAACCAATCAAGCTATAAAGAACAAAATCAACCTGCAGAAATTACTGCAAGGTACTGAGCCCAAGAGATATAAACTTTGCTTTTTAAACTAGCCACTTACACGAGTAAGAACATCCACAGACAGGTCAGGTAAGGGATTCCCGAATGCTCCTGGCACCTCTTCTGAAGCATCCAGTTGTTACCACCGTCAGAAACAGCAGATAGGACCAGACAGACAATGTATTAGAATCTAGATGATAATTTTTATATTGCTGTTCTTCCAGGGTCAAACAAGCATCATCAAAACACACTTTGTTATGAAAAAGGTCAATTTTGTTTAACACAGGAGTTTATAAAATATAGGACTACTATCATAAACAGAAAAAAGGTTTACTGAAAGGCTGCACAGAAATAACAAGAAAGTACCTTACTAGGCTTTAGTAATGTGCACGTATGCGATGGACCTTCATCACCAGGCAAATGCAGAAAAGCCATTTCAGAACAGATCACCAGTGAAAGACTACTCTGTTCTTCAGAAGGAGCGACCAACTTAACAGAGCACACAGAAAGAGGCGTTAGCAGTACAGCAAGGGTATACAGCTGCTTACCTGTTTGCAACTTCAAGCAGTTCAAAAAGAGGTTCAAATGTATTTCAGTATCAAAAAAAGTTTAAAACCTTCTATAACCGTTAAATCCATTCTACCACATTATCTGTACCCATAAATGGACTACCTTTACAGAGCAATTATTTCACACATTTCTAGAGCCCGTGAGCACCTCCTTTCCTGCTGGAATTCCACAAAGTCATGGCAATTGGTCCAGTTTTACTCCAGCTCAGGGTGAGTATTTATTTTTCCTGTCTCCACATGACTGAGCAGAACAATCTTTTAAACAGCACACAGCAAGGGGATGATGAGTTGAACAACCAAAAGCAAACAACAACAAATCAAAAAACCTTTTTCACTATTTTACCTACTTGAAGAAACACTTCTCCAGTGGGCTCTGCAAGGTCTAGATTACTTCTCTTTATGCCTTCCACTTAAAACAAAAAAACAGTTTTCAGTATGTATTAAGAAAGCAAGCATATCCTTTTAATTTGATGAGTTTTATCTGTTCTGCAAGGTCTAGATTACTTCTCTTTACGCCTTCCACTTAAAACAAAAAACAGTTTTCAGAACGTATTAAGAAAGCAAGTATATCCTTTTAATTTGATGAGTTTTATCTGCTTTCATGGGGAAAATGTTCATTTCAACGAATATACAAAACAATTTAGGTAGCAGTGGTTCAGATACAGAACATGTCTCAATTGGATAGTTAAGATCATAGGACTGAAGGTCCAATTAAGTCATGTTCCTGCTATTTTAAGCATATTTTAACTATATAACAGAATCCAATCATCAAATAATAACCAACTCCTGAAAACTTCTCAAAGCCACTATTCTGATTACAAAGCTGCTCCAGAACCCCACTCCTGTTTTGATTAGGAACCAATTTAAGAACTGATTAAGACTGATTTACAGTTTGTATTTATTATCTGTCAGTTTACACTGACTCTTTTTCCCATATTGTCCTTAAAGTGTAAACAGTTTTCTTCCCTTTTCAATATTGAGGGATAAGCACAAGTACAGAGATAGAATCTGTGTCCCCTTAGCCTGTTGGCTGAAAAAAGCAAGCCAGTTTTGCATCCCTTTATGACACAGGAGAGAGAACTGACTTCCCAGACCATCCTAACAGCCCCTCCTCACATCTGTCCCAAACTAGAGTTGGGTTTTGGTTTTTTTGTTTTGTTATTTTTTGTTTTGTTTTGTTTTGTTTTTTAACATCCCTGACCAGACTTCTTCACATCTGCTTATTTCCTGGACACATAGCATTACAATTTTAAAATAACCATGGTACCAATGGATATACTTGAGTCTTTCACATCCTTCCATTTTGAACTGATAAACCGCATTTTTATATTTCATATATATATTATATACATAAGTTATTATATATATTTTTATACATTATATATTTGTTGTTACTGCATGACCAGGCACTTTGTACTGTCCCACTTATGTCTGCATTACTGTAAATCCTCCAGCTCATCCAGTCCTGCCAAGTGAGACCCCAGTCCTCCTCTGGATTGACAATGCCCCCCAATTTTGCCCCAGTAAATTTTATTAACTCAGTCCTTTCACATGTACATTGGGAACAAATCACCATTTTAAAGAGTCTGAAGATTGGTCCTTGAAAACTATCAGCAGCTTCCCTCTAGCCCACACTTCCTCCTTCAACAGCACTAACTCACCTTCCCGTAGCCAGTCCCTAAACCATTACACCC
>NW_009614951.1:0-3078 GCF_000690535.1 Cariama cristata
AGCACCCATGCAACTCTGTACGCCAGCACCCTGGCACACCTACATCCCAGCACCCCGGCATCTCTGCCATCCAGCACCCCTGCAATCCCACACACCAGCACCCCTGCACCCTAGCAGGCCAGCACCCTGGCACACCAGCACCCGAGCTCCAGAGTACCCATGCCACTCCATGGCACCCCACACCATAGCACCCCAACCCACACCAATACCCCTGCCACTCAGTGGCATCCCCTGCAACCCAGCACCCCTGAAACCCAGCACCCCGGTGGGACCCCTGCGTTCCCCTTTGCTAGGGGCAGGATGGAGAGGGGCACCCCCGCGGCCTCACCTGCACCACCCTCATGTCCAGCCCTGTCTCGGAGGAGAGCTGCTCCCGCACATGCCGGGCAGGTTTGGGGGAATTTTTGTAGGCGTTCTTCAGCGTCTCCAGCTGCTTGGCGGTGATGGTGGTCCGGGGCCGCTTAGCGCCCGCCTCGGAGTCATCTGCAAGCCAAGGAGCGGGTACCAGCCCCGACCGCAGCAGCGTGAGCAACCCCAAACCACCAGCCCACGTCACCGGTGAAAAGCTCCCCGAAACCAGCTACCCCAGAGCCCGCAGTGACACGAACCACGGCCACCCCTCGGTGTGACGTCCCCCCCCTCATAACCCCTTTCGGGGTGCTTACCGTTCTGCTTGGCGGTCTCGTAATCCTCCTTGCAGACCAACCGCCCGTCCTCCATCAGGTAGAACTCGTCGCCGGTGGCCAGCTGCCGGCTGCAGATGATGCAGGCGAAGCAGTGGAGGTGGTAGACAAAATCTTGGGCTTTGCGGACCACCTGGGTGGGGGGGATGCCCTGCTGACACGCCGTGCATTTGGTCCCGAAACGCCTGCAAGGAGAAGCGGGTGATTCTGAGCATCCCCCCACCCCGATGAGGTGGGCTTCGGCGGAGATGGGGTGGGGACCAGGAGTCAGGGCAGAGTTTAACCCAGCGATCAACCTAATTATTCATGACACTTCACACGGCAGGGCTTTATCTTCTTCAGTGTGAAAGACCGGCCTAATGGAGCTGAGGAAGGTTTGATTTTAATGGTTCTTTTAAGTAATGCTTATAGGCTGCCTGATTTTCCCCTGCAAGGACAGTACATATTTCATCCACATTAATACCAAATAAATTAATTACGCCGCCCCGCTAGCATGATGAATCCCAGATTAATGTAGAATGATGGGGCTCTTACACCGTAGTGACAGCCCGACGGGTGCATTGGGTGTGCTGGCTTGGGGTAGGGCTGGGCCCAAGGAAGCCGGCCAGCGTGGCTGCAAGGAGCGTGCAAGAAGTGTGCAAAGACCACGTAAGAATGGTGCGAGAAGTGTGGAAGGTGCATGCAAGGAGTGTGCAAGGAGTGTGCAAGAAGTGTGGAAGGAGCATCCAAGCAGCGTGGAAAAAGAGCGCACAGACCATGTAAGTATGGTGCAAGAAGCGCAGAAGGTGCATGCAAGGAGTGTGCAAGGAGTGTGCAAGAAGTGTGGAAGGAGCATCCAAGAAGTGTGCAAGGAGCATGCAAGGTCCATGTAACAATGGTGCAAGGAGTGTGTAAGGAGCATCCAAGAAATGTGGAAGGAGTGTGCAAGGACCATGCAAGAATGGTGCAAGCAGTGTGGAAGGTGCATGCAAGGAGTGTGGAAGGAGCATCCAAGAAGTGTGCAAGGAGCATGCAAGGTCCATGTAACAATGGTGCAAGGAGTGTGTAAGGAGCATCCAAGAAGTGTGGAAGGAGCGTGCAAGGACCATGTAAGTATGGTGCAAGAAGCGTGGAAGGTGCATGCAAGGAGCGTGTAAAGAGTGTGCAAGGAGCACGCAAGGACCATGTAAGAAAGGTGCAAGAAGTGTGGAAGGAGCTTACAATAAATACGGAAGGAGCGTGCAAGGACCATGTAAGTATGGTGCAAGAAGTGTGGAAGATGCATGCAAGGAGTGTGCAAGGAGCATGCAAGGAGTGTGCAAGGAGCACGCAAGGAGCTGCCCCCCGAGCTGGGGGTACCTGTATGCGCCTGGGGTGCAGTTGCCCTTTGCAGACGTGAAGACTAACACCCCGATAACACCCAACACCCCAATAACACCCAGAATACAACACCCAGCACCCCAGTAACACCCGGATAACACCACCCCGATAACACCCCGATAACACCCGCTGTAAACCGAGCTGCTGGTGCAAGGGCGATGCATCCAACAAGGCGGTGTCGGCACAGGAGAAAGCCAAAAAAATAAGCCAACGTTCCACTGGTGTTTGCAGCAGCTGCCGCCGTGGGCTTTGGGATTGGCACGGGGCACATCCCCACCTCCCACCGGCACCACGAGGGCTCTTCTGGGTCTCCCTTGCTCCCCCCAGCACCCCCACACACCCATCAGTGGGGTGCCGGGACCAGGCAGCAAAGCTTCCCGAATCAATCTGTCCCCTACGCCTCAGCCAGAGCCGGTTCCTCCGAAAGGAGGTGGCCCAGGAGACCCAGGCCCTTTGGCCCCCAGCCCCAGGGCGAAGGGGTCCTCGTTCGGGGGTGCCCAGGGGGTACAGCCACCCCGGGCACCTCTCGTTGCCCCGCACCCCGAGGGCTGAACATCCCCAACCAAGCGAAATCGCCCCACGGGTCCTGCAACCCACGCTGTTCGGAAAGCCGGGGCACGGCCACCAAAGCTGGGTCGCTGGGACTGTCCCCAGGTCACCCAGGTGTCACCCAGGGACGGGCGGTGGGCACGAGTGGCACCGGGGTGATTTCTGCCCAAAGGGGTCTTGGAAGCAGAAGGTGAGGAGGGAAAAAAACCCTCTTTTGTCTTGTTTTTCTGGGCTTGTATCCTAAAGGGAGAATCCCCGGACATCTGCTGGGGAGAGGTCAGCTCTCCTGGGGTCAGCTGGGAGGGAGGGTGGGAGAGAGGGAGGGATGAAGGGATGGAGGAAGGGATGAAAGGGATGGAGGGGAGCAATAGGATGGGAGATGGAGGGAGGGATGAAGGGATGGAGTGGAAGGATGGGATGGGAGATGGAGGTAGGGATGAAAGGATGGAGGGGAGAGGGAGGGATGAAGGGATGGAGGGAGGGATGA
>NW_009614951.1:3315-3697 GCF_000690535.1 Cariama cristata
ATGGAATGGGAGATGGAGGGAAGATTGAAGGGGTGGAGGAAGGGAGGAAGGGATGGAGGGGATGGAGGAAATAGAAGGAGGGATAGGACAGACAGACAAGACGATGCTTTTCTGTGCCCAAGCCAGCGCACTCTCTGCAGAATCCCCCCCCATTATCGAAGCCATTTTAACACCCTCCCCCCCCAGCATCCCAGGGTGTTTCCGCACCACCCGGGGACAGCCAGGCCCAGAACAGAGCTGCCCACGGCTGGGGACTAAGAGCTGCAATTTAGGGGAGGGGAAAAAAAAGAGAAAAATCAAAAAAATCTGTTTTTTTCAGAAGCGGCTCCCGCATCGCAAAACTGCCGCTGAATTGGTCTTAAATCCCCCCCTCCTCCGCGGG
>NW_009614951.1:3822-4439 GCF_000690535.1 Cariama cristata
TCACCTCTAATTAACATTGATTACGCGCTCCTTTCGGGCGACTATTTAAATGACTTGGAGATTAATAGGCTGGAAAATATCAGAAGTGAAGTGTTATTACCCAGGCTGTAGCGGCTGCTTTGACCGTCGCACCCTCCCCGGCTGGGAAGGAGAAATTCAAGGTGCGTTTTTGGCCCTGACGGGTGGTGGGGACGGGGGGGGACACAGGAGGCCTGAGAGCCCGGGGATGGGCAGGCAGGGAAAGTCCTGCCCAGGGTTTCGCCATCGTTCGGGTTAGCCGGAGAGAGCCGGCATGACCGGGGATGAGTCGGAGATGATGGCGTGGGGAATTGGCCCCGGTCCCCAAGGTGAGGCAACTGCTTTTTGGCCAGACCCCATCACCTGCACCCCGGCACCGAAAGGCACCGGCTGGCCAGAACCCGGCCCTCCTCCACGCAGGAGATGCAAAGCAGCATCCCTCCGCTTCACAGCAATTCACCGCCCAGCCCCGCTGCAAAACCCTCTGCCATCCCTTGGGAAAATTCCCAAATTTTGCCAGCAGCCAGGGACTAGAGCATCCCTGCTGAAAAGTCCATTTTTAATGGGAAACGGGTTGTCCTGTCCTGTGGGAGCAGGGA
>NW_009614951.1:4476-5073 GCF_000690535.1 Cariama cristata
TACCGAACGGGAGGAAAAAAAAAAAAAGTTAAAAAAAAAAAAAAAGGATATAAAAAAAAAAAAAAGGTAAAAAGATGAAGGGAGAGAAACAGCATCCCTGGTAAAGGGAGCGAGGGGCTGGTGCTGCCTTGTGCGGGTTTCTCCTGCCCTCTAGCTCCGAGCAGAGCCGGGGCCGCTGCCGAACCATCGCGACTTGGCATCCCGTGGGGGTTCGACACCAGCACGGCGGAGGGATGGGAACATCAGGAAACTTTGGGGGAAGGTTAAATCCCGACAAAGAGCATCCAGCCTACGGCAGCTGTAAAGCACCGACGTTTCCTTTATTTCCACGACGACAACAAAAGTAAAAGAAAGATAGACGAAGATGTTGGAGAAATGACTCTTAAAAATCAGTTGTGTGTTTGTCTGCTTTGTGAGGGGGGGGAGATGCGGCTTTGGGGGGGCTGTGCCCCTGAGTGGTACTCACTTGAAGAAATCCTCCTTGCAGTAGACGCTGCCGGCGCGGGAGAAGCAGCGGTCGGCCAGTTGCATCTGGCAGTCGGCACACTTGAGGCAGGAGCTGTGCCAGTGGCGGTCCAGGACCTTGAGGATGAACTT
>NW_009614952.1:0-352 GCF_000690535.1 Cariama cristata
TGGTCTGGCCACCTTCCCACCTAGAGAAGGTATTGCCCATTGATGTTCTTTTTTTTTTGCATTTTCTTCAGTCCATGAGCTTCCTCTGTTGCAAACAGATTCACAGCTTGGAGGTGCCCCAGGGGCTGGCTCTCTGTGACTGCCCACTTACTTTCAAAATCACGCTACAAGCAAGGGCTGCACTGGTTAAATTCAAAGCAAGGCAAGAGCTGTGCCAGCTCCTGTGTGGAGTGGAAGCACATGATTTCCTGGAGAATTCAAGGCTACCGTAACTAATTGAGCTCCTTTGCCCTGTTCTCTGGAAGCAGGTTAATGCTGCTGTGGCCGGTCGGCACTCCAGCTCTGCAAATGC
>NW_009614952.1:490-2970 GCF_000690535.1 Cariama cristata
TGCTCCCGAACGAGGGAAGGTGGGATCTTGCCGTGCGATCCCTGGCTTCAAAGCGTGCAGGGCGCTCGGATCCAGGGCTCGCGCCTTGGCTGCGGGAGATTGAACCCACGGGTGCGTGATTGACCCCACGGTTGCGTGTAGCCGTTGCTGCTGTGCAGGGGGGCAAGTTCCCCACCCCAGAGGAGGTGATGTCCTGGTGTGTTGCTGGTGGAGGGTTTTAGGGTGCCCAGCAAGCTGGGCCGTACGTGGCTGCCCTGTTAAGGAAGCCTTTTCCCCCTGGGGAGGGACTGCAAGCCAGCCTGGGGCTTGGTGGCCCTGGCTTTGCTTGCGAAGGGCGCTGTAGGACGCCGAGCCGAGCGTGTCCCTTGTGCTGGGCAGAGGGACCGGCAGTCCTGCAGCGGGAGCTGCGCTGCGGGGCGGGGGTCTGGGCTCTTGCCCAGGCGTTGCCTAAGAACCAGCCCCTTCTTGGAGGTCGGGGGGGGCGTGTATAAGACACTCCAGAAGGGCGCATTCCTCTTGGCAAGCAGACTTGCGAGACACACTGCCTTGCTTGTCTGCTTCCCGGTCTGGGAGAGGGCCAAGGCAAGGCACAGAGAAACGTGGGAGTGAGAGCTCATGGGGATGGCCAAGCGCCATATCCAACAGCCATGCTGGGGTGCTGAGAGACGGGTAAAATCATTCCCTGCCTGGATGCTGCAGGGGGCTGGGGTCAGGGAGCAGCAGCTCTTTGGAGCCTGGGCTGCCTCATGGCCAGTAAACTGCTCCCGGCAGACCTGGGCTGTGAGCGCAGGGTGTGCGGGGTGCCCGCTCCCAAGGTGAGGGGCTGGCATGCAGGGAGGGGGCAGAGCGGCAGGCAAAGCTGTCGGTAACTCACCATGTTCGTCCAGCTCTGATGTGGTCTTCTGCCTGCAGAAACCCGGCAAGCGCCCTCCAGTCCAGGCCACGGGGAGGTCGTGGGTGCCCCGATGCCCAGGGAGCCCGGGGCCGGCGATGCTCCTGCCACCCGTGTGCCTGTGCTGCTCTGCCCGCGCTGTACTAACACTGGGGCAGGACTGCCCAAGAGCTCCTTAAAACCCACAAGGGGAGTTGTGAAACAGGATTTGTGATTTGTATTGTAATATAACACCGGTCTATCAGCAGCACCATCACCTGCAATAATCTGAGCATCTACCACTGGAAGGTGACTCACCTGCGGAGCTGCTGTCACCAAATAGCTTATCAGGAGTGAGCTGACTGACAGAGCAGGGTTGTTCCTGCTCCTCTCCTGAGAATAAGAGGAACCACAGCCATCCCGCTCTTTGTCCGTCTCTTCCGCATTGCATCGCGTTGTTTTAAACAGAGGTTTTCGCAGGCGGAGGAGGAAAGGAGAAGAGTTTATGCATGAGGTTACCGGGTCATTATATGCTCCTGTCTCTCAGGTCACCCGGTCTGTGTGTCCCTGGGCAGCCCCAGGTTGTGGCTGGCAGGCTCCTGGCTGTGCCGGAGGGAAGTTAAAAGGAAAGCAAGCAGGTGCCCACGGCAGGTTACCTCTGGGGTTGCCACGCAGGCTGGGGGACACGGGCAGCGCTGGCGGTGGCTGGGCAGGTGTCCGGCTGTGCCAGAGTAGCTGGTGTCCTGGGCAGGCTGCACGGAGTTGTCGCTTCCCTGGGGGGAGCAGGGTGCCCGCCCCCTGCCCGGTGACTGCAACGGCAGGCACCCTGGCAAGCTGGGCAGGGCAAAGGTTTGAGTGTGGCCCTTCGGGACTCGCTTACCTGCCCTCTGGGACAAACCTCCCTCTTTCTTCCCAGCTTTTGTCCCTGCTGTGGTAGAGCAGCGCTGTGGCAATGCTGAGTGTCGGTTCCTACACCACTGGGATGCTCCTGGGCTGTTTTACAGAGATTTACGGAGGCCTGCTATCTATGCGGATGCGCTGGGCTCAGTGCCGAGGCTGGCTCTGTAAGAGGAGGACCGCGGCGCAAGCTCAGGGATGGCCATGCCCTTCTCTCGCAAACCCCTGTCCCTTTACGGAGCAGCTGGCCTGGGTTGGATGAGCTCATTGATGTTGCACAAGATGGGGCTGGCAGGGGTGGGTGGGGTGGGGATAGGGGCTCTTACGGCCCCCGAGCCCTGTTTTGGGAAAGTGCTGTGCCTGTAGGCAGGTGCTGGGGCTGCTCGTGGAGCTGCGCACGTCTCTGATGCGAAGCTGGGTTACTCGTCCAGGAATAATCACTCTGGGATGAAGAGCGGCTTGCTTTAGCCTGCTGCTGGCAACGCTGTGGGGCACGACGGGCGTTTAGGTTTGGGTGTGCGGGAGCCACTTGCTCCGGCTGGGCGAAGGCTGGTGCAGGGAGCGGGCTGGGGTCAGGGAGTCTGCGGGCTGCGGTCAGCCCCTCCGGCAGCTGGCTGGAAAGCCTGGCCTTGTGCAGACACATGCTGGAAGTGGTGGGGGTGCAGGATTTGCTGAGCAGCTAATTACCTTCTCCTCCTTTTGTAATTCAGCT
>NW_009614952.1:3050-3398 GCF_000690535.1 Cariama cristata
TCCTTGGCTGAGGACCCGTGCCGTTGCTGTGCCAGCTCACCTCTGTCACAGCAAGGACCCTGCCCGCTCTGCAGACGGCAGGCAGCATCAGCTGGTACTCTGACCAGGGATCCTGGCATCTGCCTGTGGCTCTGCAGGTAAGGGACACCCTCCCCACACTCCCTGGTGGGGATCCAAACTGTGGCTTAAAAGCAAAAGCAGCTCAGGAGATGGGTGCTGCCGGGCCGGCAGGGACCTGGTAGAGGCTCTGGAGTGAGCAGTCCCGTGCATCCAGCACCACTTGTGCAGCTGGAGCCCTGTGCCGTGCCGGAGACCCCCTCGAGGCGTGGACAGCCTTCCCAAAACGTC
>NW_009614952.1:3408-4412 GCF_000690535.1 Cariama cristata
CACACCCCACAGCCTGACCCCGCTGCTGTGGAAGGGAGAGCAGCCCAGGACCATCCACGGGGTGGGAGATAGGACAGTGGGGAGCAGCTCTTCCTCCTTTGAGGTGAAGCAAAGGCTTTGAGGAAGCAGCTGAGGTTTGCAGATGTTATGTCACAGCTCCATGCGCCTTCGGGGCTTTGCTTCCTGGAGCGCGGCTGCATTTCCAGCTCGTCACCCTTCCCTGGCCTCTTGCATGCAAAGCCCTGGCCTGATGCAGGTTTCCGTGAACCCCAGCTCCATCTGGGGTGAGGCAGAGGCCAGGCAGGGCTGGCCCAGGGCTCTGCGCAGCCACCAGCCTCCCTGAGCCATGGGGACACGCACCCTGTCCCTTTCCTCTCTGCTGCGTGGTGAGGAACAGCCCCAGCCTCTCTGTCCGAGGTGGGCACTGCTAGGTGTCTGCGATGCCCCTCAGCATCCCGGCCAGCATCCCTGTGGGTCCCAGGCATCGCCCCTGGGTCTTGGTGCCAAGATGCTCACTCCCGGGGAGGGCTGCCTGGGGGCTTGCCTCCTGCCCTGGCCGCCCTGTGCTGCTCGCGTTGGGGCATGGCACGGTCAGAAGCTGTGCCTGGCACAGCGTGCGCAAAGGAGGGGGGATGGATTTTGCCCCTCGCTGCCCAGTTTTCAAGCTGTTAATGGTTATACCTGTTTGTTACCTTCTACCTACGGGCACAGGAGATGGTTTCCCTCTCTTTCTGCAGGCAGATGGTGATTGATGCCTAACCCTGTGGCTTGTGACTTTGACAAGATGATCGATTGCAGCTGTAAGTGCATTGTATGGGGAGGTGTCTGTGGCTGGGGGCAGCTGGTGGGGGATGCCCTGGGGTCGTGCCCTCCCATGGGTGCCTTTGCCCTGCACAGGGCCATAACCTTTGTGGGCATCTCCGAATGCCCAGGCCCGCACTGTGTGTGGGACGCTGTCCCCTTCCCAGCTCTTTGCCAGGAGGTGGCAGCCAGACGACACAGCC
>NW_009614952.1:4781-5354 GCF_000690535.1 Cariama cristata
CCGCCCGCCCCGACGCGGCGCCGCCGGGGGGCCACTCCTGCGGCACAGCGCTGGGCACCAGGAGATGGACCCCCGGGCAGGTGAGTAGGTGGCCATTTTCTCCCCTTATGGAGCAGAGGGGGGGATCTTTTATGGCACAGGCGGTGGCTTGGTAACCTTCCCCTCCTCTCTGCTGTCTGTGGAGCTGGGGCTCGGTTGCTGGTGTGGCTCTGCCTCGAGCGGTGCTGCTCGGAGGCATCTCGCTGGGATGCGAGGATGGCTGCCGCCAAGGGTGTCGGGGCAGGGAGCGCCTCCCACGCGCGGGGCAGGGGCTGGGCACGAAGCCGTCATCCTCCCACCAGCGGTAGGCATGGAGAGAGGGCAGTTTCGGCAGCTGCCTGACTCAGAGAGGCTATTGCACCATGCTCCTCCTGTCCCGCAGCTCCTGCTGCATGAGTCACTCCTGCAGCAGACTCCCTGACCCTCGCCCACGCCGGCCGGGGCCCCAGGGCTCTCAGCTGACCCCCAGCCCAGCAGAAGCAGGGTGCACTGGCTGCCTTGGCCTCCTGAGCCCTGACGTCAGGGCCCAGCAGA
>NW_009614952.1:5424-9222 GCF_000690535.1 Cariama cristata
CCGGATCTCATCAGGAAGAGCAAGTGCTGCGGGTTGCGGGACAACCTGGGACCTTGCTCACTGTGTAAACACTGTGACCACAGGGGAAATGTTCTCACTCCACTGGCATCTGTCTAAATTTAGCTGCTGTTAGGTCATCCTTTTCCGCTGCCTCCTCACTCCTGGTGCTGCAAGGCACAGCACTCCGTCTCTGCGCCAGGTGCTTGCCCCAAGCCCTCTGTGCGGGCAGGGGGGTGCTGTGGGGCTGACCTTGCCCCAGGACAGTGGCCAAACCCTGCTGTCCCCTCCTGGGCCTGGCAACCCCCAGCCCACCACCACCCCTGCCTGCATTTTGCTGATGGGCCACACTGGGGGTGACTGGGCAGCTTACCGGTCAGGGAGGACCCGTGGAGGTGTGGGGATGCTGGGGTGCAGGCAGATGTGCAAGAGGCTGTGTCGCCTGTGAGACGACTGCATGCTGGAGCCTGCTGTGACAGCAGAGAAGGGTCTGGGATGGCGTTTGCATCGGGGTTTGCGAGAGCAGGACCTGGCAGCAGCTGGAGAGAGGGGTGATTAGTAGCCCAGTGCTGTACGTTGCATAAGATTTGCTTTGTGCAGCATGCAACCTGTTGTCAGCACAGACGGCTGTGCTGTGCCTGGGCACCTTGGTGTCCCCTTGACAATGCCGGGAGCGTTGGCTGGTGCTGGGCTTCACCAGACCCTGCGGTGTGGATGAGAGGGATGGAGGAGGTGCGGAGGTCCCGCAGAATCCTGCACTGCTCCATCACCTCCCTGTCCCAGCCCAGCGCCGGCAGCCGGAGGCTGCGTGCCCTGACAAGCGCATCCTGTAGAGGGAAGTGCCTGTCCAGAAATGGGGCTGCGCAGGTGCGCAGGGATGGCTGCGGCAAGAGAGCGAGGCACGGCACAGCTGTGGGAGCACTGGGACAGCCAGCACTAGTGCCACAGCCCTGGCATCTTGCTGCTCCTCTCGTTTTCCTCCGCTCAGCTGGATGCTGCCAGGGCAATGGCCAGCAAGATGCACCAGAGCTGCAGGACACCCCGGCTGCAGGAGGTGGCAGCCAATGAGTGTCTCCTCAGCCCCAGCCCTGCTTTGCTACCTCCCTGCTCTGCCTGCTCTTTTGCTGCCAAAATTAGAGCTAAATTGCATGGTTAAACCCTGCTGGTTGCCAACAGCTCCCTGTGCAGCTGAGAAAGGCGCTTCATCCCAGAAGAGCACGCGTGGGACCAGGAGTTGGGGATACAGGCATGGTCAGGGCGGCCAGCTCCCCGCCTCCAACACAATGTGATGGGCCCCGGGCACAGCGAAAAGGTGCCTGGGGTCTGGGCGAGCTCCCGGTGGGGCCAGGACTGGGAATAGCAGGGGATCCTGCTTATGGGGAATGTGGGCTCCTGTTTACAACCCTTCCCTTCCCGTGTAGGTGGAGGGCAGTGGGTTGCCCATGCTCCCTTCTGGGCTCCCTTCCCAGGTCACTGTCCCACCTGCCAGCTCACCTGGGGGCAGCAGAAGAGGTGGCTGTGTGACCAAGATGACAAGGCTCCAGCACGGGGCTTTGGGGTAGCAGAAATCTCTGTGCCATAACGCTCAACAGCCCTGCGGAGCGCAGTCCCTCCATGCCATAGGGACAGCACAGGGTGGAGGGATGTACTCCAGCCCCACAGCCGTCCTGTCCCCCCCGGGGCATGACCAGATGCCCCAGCCTCCCAGAGGTGTTTGTTTGCAGAGCCCCTTCTCCCTCTGCTTTGCAGGGCCAGAGCCCATCGATGTGATCGGTGTTGTCTTGGGTGTCGGGCTGGCCTTGCTGATCCTGGTGCTTTTTGGCTACGCCTTCATCCGGTGGTACCGGAGGGGTCAGTGCTGGTGCCGTGAGTACGGGCAGAGCAGGGGGACAGGCAGCAGCGGGGCAGGGAGGGCTCGGAAGAAAAGGGCTGCAGGTCCCGGGATGTGGAGAGCATGCCTGACACTTGCTGGGCTCGGGAAACCTGCGTGCAGCGTGGCTTGGGGGCACGCAGGGGCCGAGGAGGGGTATGCACGGCGATGTCCTGGTGCAGCTGGCTGTCCTGCCCATCCCCACGATGCTGCACAGTCTTGCAGCAAAGCGAAGGCGAGTTCCTGGCACCACACGGCTCTGACACCTTTCCTTCCCGCCTCTCCAGGGCCTGACTTTGTCTTCAACCTCTACCCCACCAGGTGAGTGAGGCCATGCAGGGACCTGGGGGGGGGCTGGATGCTCCCTTAGCATGGTGCTGAGCTGTCGCAAACCCTTGCCAGTCCCGAGCCACCTGAGCTCTGCTGTTTGCAGGCGCTGCCTCCCCAGGACAGGTACCCTGGGGTGCCCCGGCTGCCTGGGGACAGCACCTACCACAGACTGGCCAGGGCTGGAGGGGGGGCAGGCACCTGGCTGACACCTCTGCCTTCCCTGCAGCAGGCTGGGCGCGGTGGCTGTGGAGCTGATGCCGCCATTCAGCATCAGTGGCTCGCTGAGCGGGGCGGGGAGCGGCTATGTGCCTTTCCAGAACCAGGGGCCGTGAGGTGGGAGCCGGGCTGGCGTGCAGGTAGGACATCACCCTGCTCCTCTCTGCCTGGCGATGGGTGAGCAGGTCCCTGGCCGTGTACGTCCCCAGCACAGCCCATAGCAGCAGCGCCGCGTGGGTGCCTCTGCGGGTACCTCGGGCGTTGGGTGAGAGTGCTGTGCCCCAGAGCCTCCGTGCCTCCTCGTAGCTCCCAGGCATCACAGCTTTCCCTGGGATAGTCCCCAGGTTTTTCCTGCAAAAGTCCTCCCCATGCCTGTGGGGTATCGGGGGCTTTCCCTGGGCTCTGGTTTTGTTTCCCTCGCCCCGTGCAGGCTGTGGTGTGCATTTCCTTCCCTGTGCCTCGCTGTCCTCAGCCTGGGACTGGGCACGTGGCTGGGGTGAAGGTGGCTCGGGCTGGGGCTGGAGCCCGTGTGCTCCCTGCACCGTTTCCCCATGCTGCCTCACGCCCACCTTCAGCAGCGACAGAAAGAGCAACCAAACCCAGCCATGGGGGAATTCCTCTGTTCTTGCTTTTTTGAAAAACCACCCCTGAATATGTCAGATTTCTACTGAAATTGTAACGGTGCAGTTTCTGTTTTTTTTTAAAAGAGCTTCTCCATCCGTTCCCTGCAGCTGCGTTTCTGTTGCTGGCCCTCCCTGGCCACAGGCGGTGTGGGAAGGTGCCTGGGACCGGTTGCCATCCCCGTGCCGGTGCACTGATGCAGCCTCCCCTTGCTTGAGATGGATGGAGAGGGAGCTGCCTTATCCCAGGCTTCCTCAGCACGCATCCTGGAGGGAAAAGCCGCCTTCCACGCAGCTCAGGGACACCCCAGCCCTCGGGACCAGCTGGCTGGATGCCCTTGGGCCAGGCTGTTGGTGAACAGGGCAGCGGGAGCGCAGGGGACCGGCTAAGGACAGCGCCGAGCCACAGCACTGGATGGCTGGGTTTGTGCAATGGGGGAAAATGCCGTAAGGAAATGAGACTGCTTCAGACTTCCCTCTTCAGTCAAGTATCTGGACCAATGTGGAAATTTGTCCTCCGCACTGATATTGCAAACAAACACCTCAGAAAAGCCCCTGTGGGCTTTCTCGTGGCTTTCAGTTGCCAGCTGCCTTCAACCTCGGCAGAGCGAGGGGCCGGGGAAGTGCCTGGAGCGCAAGGGCAGCCCTGGCAAAATTCCTGCGGCTCTCGGAGCGGGGCCCAGCCCGGCGAGTGGGAGCTGGCGAGGCATGGGGGCTTTGCGACTGTTTCTTTGCAAACTCTTTTCTCGGAAGGAAAATGAAGAG
>NW_009614952.1:9255-9468 GCF_000690535.1 Cariama cristata
AGGATGGAGCATAGCCCCGGTCGGCACTGTGGCTTACAGGGGAGCTGGTGGTCGGCCACAAGCCCCCTCCCTTCCCCATGCCCGCAGTGCTGCTGCTTGCAGGGTTTGTGCAATGCCTGGTGCTCCGCGGCCCCGTTGTTGGAAATGGGTTGGAAACATTTGCGTAGGCTGGTGCTGGGGGAGGAAAGGTGTTTGCACGGGTGCAGCCCCTCG
>NW_009614952.1:9500-9730 GCF_000690535.1 Cariama cristata
GGAGGAGGAGAGCTGAACCTCCTCTGGGTGTTAGGCTGTGACTTAATTTGGGAAAACATGAGCATCCGGGATTTCCAGAGAATTGGAGGGAACCATCCGTGCTCTCTGCTATTGAAGCCAAAGCACGTGGTCTGTGGTTTTCTGGCAAACTCATCTGGGTTTCGTTGAAAGGAGAGCCCTGGCTGCTTGTGGAGGGGGAGGGAAACGCCACCTCTCTCAGCCTCGGCTGG
>NW_009614952.1:9839-10436 GCF_000690535.1 Cariama cristata
AAAAAAAAAGTCGCGCTTAGTTTTGATGACTCTGTTTTTCAGAGGAAGTTGAAAAAAAAGAAAGCAAAAAATCCCAACCCCCAAAATACCCAGAGGCAGAAGAGATGGTGGAAATGGAAGGGCAGCAGGAGGATGCACACGGCCGGCATCGGTGGCACCGCTGCAGCGGGGCACCCACCACGGCCAGCGGCAGGGGGCCCCGCCGGCTCCAAGCGTATCTTAAGTGTGAGTGGGGTGACGTCAGACGTAAGGGAAGGAAATGGAGCAACGCATCAACAACCCTTCTCCTGACTGCAGTGATTCATATTTTCACCTGAAAAAACGTAGTCCCTGAGCTGGGTTTCCACCAGCAGTTTTAATGGGATTATCCCACCATGAAGGTTCTTGGAAACTAAGTGACTTCTGGAAAAAACTCTCCAGTGACCTGGCAGTAGTCAAACATAGCCCACGGTAGGTCGTTCCCATCTCATGCTTGTTTCCATTCTGATGAACTGTTCCCCCACCCCCCAGTTTTGATCTGTTCCCCGCTCTCTGGAGGAGTTCCTGTCCTTCCCTGGTGCGTGGCCCCCGAGCTGCTGCCCTGCGGGATATGGCTGG
>NW_009614952.1:10466-11186 GCF_000690535.1 Cariama cristata
GGGCACCTTGGAAATCACCGCAAGCTGCCCAGGTCCTTTTCCTGCTGCTCCTCCGGTGCATACTCCCACAACACAACGCTCACCTGGGACAACTCCCCTGGTCCTCAGGTGAGTGCCAAGCTCTCAGTGGGCTGGCTTTGTTCTCTTCCCCCCCGCCCCCCCCAGTTGTGATGTGGAAACACTCTTCCCCATGTGAGGCAAAGGCGTATTGCTAGCTGCGGGGAAAGGTCTGTATCTGAAATTGGAAAGTGCAGCTTGACCTTAGAAGAGGATGTACAGATGAAAGGACCAAATAAGTGACACCACATCCTTTCTGTATTTACAAATTAAATAGAATAAATAATGTCTGTATGCAATAGTGGCAGAACACGGATTCTAGTGTGGGTAAGGCTGCCCTGGCTCGTGCTGGGCTCATATGGCAGCCGGGGCGGCATTCATCCTGTGCCCCGTTGGAGGTAGCCAGCGCCCCGTGTCTCTGCCATAGGGGCTGGATGCTGAAGGGTCTCTGTGGGGTCAGGAAAGTCCCTCGCTCTTTCCAAGTGAGGCCAGCCAGGGTAAGCACTCCACGCTCCCAGCAGCAGGATGGTTGACGTCAGGCTGCCCTTCGTTTTCGGCGTCTGTGTTGTGAAAGGTTTGGACGGCATCAGTGGCATGGACGTCAGCTGGAGGAGCCTGGCGCTCCCCTGTGAAAGGGGGAAGTGGGGAGGGGAAGCGCAGGGG
>NW_009614952.1:11566-12105 GCF_000690535.1 Cariama cristata
TGGGTCAGTGCGCAGGGCGGGCAGGCACCGGGTCGCCAGCACGGGGAGGGCTCACAGGCGGCTGTCCTTGCTGTCCCCGTTGAGCAGGCTCAGGGGGTTGATCTGCAGCGTGAGCCACTTGTTGGTGCTGAGGCTGGAGATGAGGGGCAGCGTCCCCAGGTCAGTGTTGAAGGTGCTCAGGTCGAAGGGAGCTTTCAGGAGCTCGGGGCTGGTTTTGGAGGCCAAGGGAGCACCTGGAGCCCCATAGCTTAGCACAATGGGGGCTTTGGGCCCCCCCAGGCAGTGGGCTCCCGAGGGGCCCCCCGCGAAGCAAGGTCCTGTGCATGGCTGCAGGGATGCTCGGGAGAGGACTGCTTCAAATACCCTTTGGCGACAGCCAGCTCAGAGCACTCTACATCCAGCACGATGTCAGTGCTGCCCGAGCTCTGCAGGGGACCTGCACAGCCTGAGAAGGGCACACCCTTGGCCAGGTCCTGCCTTGGCTCCACCGTGCCCTTGGACTGCTGCAGGTACCCATGGAACTCCACGTCTTGGTGGCT
>NW_009614952.1:12362-17975 GCF_000690535.1 Cariama cristata
ACTGCCGCTGTCGGTGCGGGTGCAGCTGCTGTCTCCGCTCCCTGTGGCCCCCAGCCCCAGCAGGCGCACCCGGTTCTCGGGCCACGCTGGGAGCTTCCAGCCCTTCTCCAGGGGCAGCTGGGCTGGGCCGCTGATGCCGTTGGGGCCGCTGTCCTGCTGGGCCAACTTCTGGCACAGGAACAGCTGCTGGATGAGGTCTGCGTCCGGGCTGCCCGAGGACGAGGACTCCTGCTCCACCCAGAGCGAGCTCTGCTTTATGAAAGACTTCTAGGAGGGAGAGAAGAGAGGGGAGTGAGCCGCGCTTCATCCTGCTTGTGACCCGCCTTTACCAACAGTTACCCAAGCCTGCGCCCTCGTGCTGGCCGCAAAGGGTGCCATGTGCCCAGCTGCCTTACCAGGACGGACGGCGGCCTCACGGGTTTCTTTATGTAGGTGCACACCAGCAGAGCCCCCAGGAGGCTCAAGAGCAACAGGGTGATGAAGGAGGAGCTCATGATGCTCGGGACCAGCTCTGCACTCCCTGCAAGAGAGGACGTGCCCAGGTGAGGGCGGAAAGGCAGAGTCTTTGGCGCACGTAGCGTGAAGGCCTGGCAGTGGGGGCACAGAGCGGCTGCCCTGGTGCGGACCCTCATGCCCCCGGGGCCAGGAGGCTGAGGAGGGTCCGCATCCCACAAGGCCCCCCCTTTCCTGTCTCCCCTGCTGCTTACTGTCTCTCTCGCCGATGGTGACGCACTGCTCTTCGGTGCGCGTGGTGCGGATGCGCCGGCTGGCCACGTCGGGCTCCACGCTGATGCAGTACTCTGTGTTCCAGAAGAGGCTGCTGATGTTGAACTCCGGGGCGGTCTCCATCACTTTGTACTGCAACGACCAGAGCATGGGCTGGTACCTGAGAGCCTCCAGCTCCTGCGGGAGTGCTGGGCCCCGTGCTTTCCTCCCTCCTCTTCCTCCACTGTCCCCTGGGGAAAGTCCCCAGGGTGCTTAGCAATGTGGCTGACAGCAGCTAGACCCCAAATCCCCATGCGCGTTGGTCTACCTACTGCAATAAAACATGCAGAGAAATCTCTCTGCGATGTTGTGGTTGTGAGAAAGCTTGATAGTAAGTTTTACAGAAGACTGTACTTTAAAAATGTGTTTTCCAACTTAAGCAGCACTACGTGTGACAGATGGGGACTGCACGGGACCAGCAGCTCATCTCACCATCTGATTGTCCTGCGCCCTCCTGACGTACACCCGGTATCGCCTCGTGTGCTTCTGTATGTCGTCGTATTTCACGGTGAGGTTCCCCGCCCTGAGGAGCAGCTGTAGCTGTACGTGGATGGTGTTGCCCATCACGGAGAGGCTCTGCCCCGACAGGCGCAGGCTGGCTGGAAACAAGTCAGTTGGAAGAGCACGTTACGGTTTTCTCCTGTTTGCAGCTCTGAGAGCCTTTGTAGCAGTGGGCTGAGCTGTGACGGTTCCTCGCAGCCGGTGCCGCCTGTCCTAGGTCTGTCCCATCCCGTCCCATCCCATCCCACAGCGCAGCTGCCCTCCAGGAAGGTATGAAGAGCGAGACATCCCTGCTCTCATCTGACCCAAAGTTCTTCCCAAGCAGTTTGGCACCCTGACCCATGCTATCCTTGAAGCCTCCTGCCCCCGGGTGGAGGCAGACATCCAGCCTACCTTCTTGCGGGGAAAAAGCGTTGGTCCTTTGCCACAGGGATGTGCGGTTTCCAGACACGGCCCTGACCCGTGCATAGTAGCGCAGGGCAGGATTCAGAGTGTAGTACGTGAGGTCGCAGGAGCGCCCCAAGATCTTCGTGCAGTTTGGGATGGCTGTCCAGGAGAAATTTGTGCCGTAGCTGCAGGGAGAAGCGCGTGGGGTGAGAGCAGCACGGGCAGGTGCCGGGGACCCGGTTGTCACCACTGCCAGTATCAGATCCCAGGCAGGGACCGAACTCCCTTGCGCCCCATTGCTGTACTCACACTGTGTGCTCCACCTCGTAGCGGACATCGCTGGGGGAGTCGTCTCCCGGCTCCCACCGCAGCAAGTGATGCGCTATCTCCGCAGCAAAGCGCACGCGCGTGGGGCTCGCCACCTGCGGAACGTAAGGCCAGCTTTAGGCGAGGCTGCACGGCGTCCCGTCCCACCGATGCCCGCGGGAGCCGGGCAGAGCTCCTTAAGATTGCCTCCTCCGTGGCTTGCCTGGAGCTTGACCCCCTGAGTTCAGTAGTGACCATCCACCCACCTGAAAAGCACAAGGACTTCCCCCGGCCTGTCCCATTTCCAAGCTTCAGTATTTGCTCATCCCCCTCTTTCTCTTCCTCTCTCTTCAGGGGAGAGCCCAGCTCAGCGCAGCCGAGAGGATCTCAGTGCTTTTCTGGCCCAAGGAAGGGGCCTGCGGGACTTGCGTCCCTGACCACCCCTGCCCTTTGCTAGTGGCTCTGTTTGGATTCAGCTTTCCTGTTTTGCTTATCTGCTGTCTGGAAGAAACAGACTTTTTCACACCTCCTGCCTGAATTTCGGTATTGCCACCTGGCAGCAAAGCACCGCTCGATAACATCTGTCACCCTTTCTGTGCTGGTTTCCTCAGCAGCTGCTGTCTGCCGGCAAACACTAAGCCACATCACGCCGCTGCCCGGGGGGGACACGGCTGTCAGCAGAGCACCGCGCTAGCGACCGGGGCATTTCACCGCAACACGAGCCACCCTGGTCCACGCTGATGGAGATAAGCAGAGCTGATGCCTGAAGGACTAACACAGCCTTTAGGCTTCGAAACAGCGGAGAAAGGCAAGTGGCAAGCAGGGAGCCGTGGCTGTGTCCTGCTCCAAGCAGGTAGGAGCCTATGGGCACCGCCAGCCTGAGCGCTGACTGCCCCGCAAAGGTGTCTGGGCTGCAGCTCCAAACCGCAGCAGCTCCGCTCGCCGCCTGCCCTCTGTGCCTTCCTCCGGCTCGGTCCCCAGCCCGGTGCCAGGATCTTGGATGCGGAGGGAAGCTGAGCAGCCTGCCGGGAGCCGTGGGGCTCAGACACAGCGAATGGGGAGCTGAAGACCAGCACGCTATGGGCAAGAGAGACTCACCGTCTGTCCGCCGGGCGAGGAGCAGTGCCACACACAGTGCCAGGGCTGTGGCGGAGGGGGCCATGCCGGCTCAGCATCCTCTGCGGGCGCTGGGTTGGGTGAGCAGGGTGCCGAGCTCTGCTCTGGCGGGCTGCCGAACGCTTGTTTTTCCACTAGAGGCTGGCTCAGTGACGTCTCGGAGGCGTTAGCGCAGCGGGAGGAAAGTAGACGTGTAGCAACTTCCACTTTTCTTACTGTCCACCCACTCACCCACAGCTAATCTCTCAGCCCAGGCTGGGCATTTCCTACAAGCAGCCTAAAGGAAGAGCTTTGGGGGCTTTTCTGAACAAAATGGTACACCGCTAAGAAATGGCCAAGAGGAGCAAATCATGTGTCTGCCTTTGCTGCTTCAGGTTAAAGGAGAAGTTAAAAGCACAGCACGGGGAGTGAGCGTTAGCACCTAGGATGACCTGTCACAGGGATTTACCCGAGCACAGCACCCACCCGGCAGTGACCGGCCAGGTCATAGCCAGCGCTGGGGTCCCTGGAGCCCCAGGAGGGGGTTCTTGCTTTCCCTTCCTTTGGGCTCAGCCTGTACCCTCCTGCTTCAGTCTGCAATTCACCTTTACCGTTTCTGGTGCCAAGTGACAACCTCTGGGCTGTTACGTGTCCTGCAATGGGTGGCATCGCAAGCTCTGAAGTCGGGTGCGGCAGAGGGGGCTGTAAGCTGTCCCTTGGCTCTGGCAGCCGTCGGCCAGACCCAGCACCCTGCAAAGCATGCGGCGGTGTGCCTCTGCCCCCGTGGCGATGTCCTGCCTATCTGGTGATGCTGGCCTCAGGAGCTAGGGCCTGAATTGCCACCGAGCGGACTGCGAGTCCTCCGCTTTGCTTTGCGGCAGGCTGAATTACAACAGAACTTGCTTGAGGGCTTTCCTGGGGCCTGTGCAAACCCAGGGGCCCTCATGTGATGGAGAGCGATTTGTCTCAAGAAGAGGAATTTCCCACTGGGGAATTGGTGGAAAGGACAAAGATAAAAAGAGGAAGAGAAACTGAGAGTGCTTTGGACAGCTTCAGAAAAACTTCAGAGCAGTCCCTGGCTTGATGGGCATAGAGGTGCAGGATCTTGGCTCCTTCTCCTGCAGTAGAGTGGCTCCTCAAAGAGCTATCTTAAATGCCTGAACTGGGGGATTTCTGCTTTTTTCCCTGACTTTGAAGAGAGTCTGTCCTCTGACTCATCCTTCCTGTTAGCGTCCATGAGCTTCCACAAACTCGCAGCCCTGCCAGAGCACCGGCAGATTTGTCCCCTGTGGCGTGGGTCCCGTGGTGCCGCTGAGCCTGGCAGCAGGACCTCGGACCTGGCTCTCGTGGCACCCAGGAACACGCATGCTTTGGCCCCACTCTGCCCGGGGCACAGGGCGGTGGTGCTGGGTGCCCAGCAGCGGGGAGCGGCTCTCCCTTGCTCAGGACCGTTTGTCTGCGAGGGCCAGCCGTAGAGACGGGCAGGGGAGGACTGGTCCAGCAGCAGATCCCCTCCTTGGCTTCACCCTGGCTTGGCTTTATTCTCCCCTCTTTGGGAGACCAGCTGACATCCCATCACTCTGCTATCAGCTTGTGAGTCAGATCTGGCAGCCACTGAATTTAGGAGTCCTGAGATGAAGCACAGCCCATCCCACACGAAGTCACAGCTCGTGTTTTGTGTAAAGGAATGAAAATCAAAAGCAATGGGACCAAAAATGAGGAAGGAGGGAGCCTTGTGGAAAAGACACCGTGGGGCTGGTCCTGCGGGTGAGGTGGTTCAGAGGCTTGGGAGAAGTGGTTGGCAATTTAGAGGAAAATGAAACAGGCTGAGGAGAAATGACAGTTCTGCTGAACGCTCAGATCGTGAGTGGCGCAGCCACCCCACGGTGCTCATGCTGGTACCCAAGCTGCTGCATGGGTGCGGGCACTGCCAGGTGCCATGGGAGCAGCTGGTGCCGGGACAGTGCAGCAGTGTTCCCCCCATGCTCCCCGCTCCGCGGTGCAGGTGCTGCCCAGGATCCCTGTCCTGTCAGCGCTTTCCCTCATCCTCCATGAAATGCCACTTGGCATCCTTGAGGCTGCAGAATTCATGTCTCTGGGCTACCTTTGCTGCCGCCAGCCCTGCCATGAGGGACCCTGCGGAGGGAGCCGCTGGCTCGCAGGGGGAGGAGGGGAGACCCGTCTTCCCAGCCCCCATGGCAGCCCCTGCCCGGCACACAGCCCGGTGCCGTGGCCATGCGCTATGCTGAGGCACCCTGCAGCCCCGGCACAGGCAGGCAACTGGGCAATAACCACAGATGAGCTTTGCATCAGGCATTGCTAAACCTGGAGCATCACCAACGAGGGCAGCCCCATGTTTTCAGTGTCAGCATGAGAGATTTTAACTTCACGGGTCAAACCAGCTCTCGAGAAGGCTGCTGAGTTTCCCTTTCATCTTCAAAATAATTGACTAATCTTTGAATAGGAATAGCCATGTTTTTAATAACCTGGAAATCACCTGAGTCAGAACTGCATAGCAGGTCTTTCTGCAGAGCCTCTGCAGCTCCTCTCAGGGGCAGC
>NW_009614952.1:18521-19943 GCF_000690535.1 Cariama cristata
AGAGCGGAGTTACCCTCTGCCCTTCCCAATTCCCTCATACCTGGAGGTCAGAGCAGAGGAGCTGCCGGGCTCTGCTGGGCTGGCAGTGCCGGCTCTGGTTGTGCATGCTATTAGCACCTCAGTTTGCTAGCTGGGAGGGTGGGAGGATGCAGCAGGCTCATAGGAGCAGTTACGGGCGTGAAAGTGCAAGAATTTCACCCGGGAGGTGTTGTGCATGCATGACATTTAACATTAGGTTGCTGAGGTCAAGCCCAGACACAGGGTTCTCTGTAACTTACGTTCTGTAGGTGGCTTTGTAGAAACACGAGCAAGCAATCATTCCTGGAGCTGCTACCTGGAGCTGCTTTCTGAGAATTCCTCTTCAGAGAAGGACATGGCAGCTTGTGCAGGTACGCGGGCCAGGGCAGCTCAGGGCTGTCTGGGGACGCAGCTCACTGACCGGCCCTCCCTCTGCCCCTGCACCCCAGCAGGGCAGAGCCCTCAGAGGCACGGGGTGGCTGCAAAAAGCAAACAACGTGCTGTTAGTCCTGCACGTGAAAGCTGAAGTGGAGTGTGCTGCAGAGGGAGGGCTGGCTCAGGGACCACTCTGGAAGCAGGTGGCTCGTGGCCACCATCAGGCAAGCGTTTGCCCTGTGTGCTGCAGCGCACGTGCTGGACCTGCCGGGGCCGTGAGGCCCTGGGTGGGCTCGTTGGAGAGAGGCAGGCAAAGGGCTTGACAATGACCTTGCCAGAAGAAAACAGGAGTAAACACCAAGATCAGGATGGACTCCAGTATCCATCTTCTCCTCCGAGCTCCCCGATCCCCCGCTCTGGCCGCCTGGGTTTGGCCCCAGGCTGTGCACAGGAGAAGGGCAGGAACTGACCCCTCTGGGAAGGGGTGGGATGGGGAGCCCCGGGGCAGGGTGGAGGGGACAGTGGGATCCATCCTGGACTTTTCAGCCTTGAAATCAAGGGGGCCTTGAAGCAGTTTCCTTCAGGCTTGGATGGCCCCGTTCGTCTCCTGCCCTTCCGATGAGCAGGTGTGGGTGGAGAGCCGGACGAACAAGGGACTTATGCTATGAATAATGCCAGGAGAAATGTGCCTGGAAAACAGAGCGTCGGGATGGGGCTCACGGGAGGCACTACGCCACCAGACAGAGCCTCCTGGGGCCAGGCCACTGGAGAGCTTGCCCTCCTCCCTGCCGAGCCACGCACTGCCCTTGCGCTACCCAGTGCCAGCCCTCGCGGGCAGGCAGGAGGGGACCCATTTCTTGCGATGACCTCTTAGCCCAGAGGCTGCTCATCCACACGCGGGCTGAAGCTGGGAGCAGTCTGGGTTACAAGAAGCACTGGCTGCATCTCTGGGAAACCATCCCGCTTCTCTGCCGTGCAGTGCCGGGCTGGCGAGGAGTGCCGGCACAGGCTCCCCACCCGCCCCCGTCA
>NW_009614952.1:19958-21074 GCF_000690535.1 Cariama cristata
CTGCCCTGCAGCCGCTCCTCCGGCATCCAGGGCCTGGGGTGAGCGGGGCATGTGGCGCTGTGGGTCATGGGGCTGGACAGCAGAAAGCACACAGTGGAGCTGGGCTTTTTTTCTTTTAGTCTGAATATTTTTACCTGTTTCTGCCAAATGTGAGTTCTTGGTCAAGCAAATCGTCTGGTAGCTCACACCCACAGAGGAAGCAGGAGACCGCTGCTTTCTCCTTGCACAATGCCAAAGCATTGCTCTATTAGCAAAGAAGTGAAAAAGCCTCTAGAGAAACTAGAGCGAAATGGCATTTCGTTTCCCTTGAAACAGAGCGTTCGGGACCTCTCGGTCACTTGAGGGGCACAAGAGGGTTTTTGTTGGGATTGGACACAGCTGCTCATCCCTCTTCTCCCATCCTCAGCTGGCGCTTGCAGCCCTCAGCCTGGGTGGGAGAGGTGTGGGCGAGTGCACGGTGGGCACACAGGGGCCTTGGGTGGGCAGGCAGCCAGGAGAGCAGTGAGGAGCCCCCGGTGCCCGGGATGCCGCGATCCCCCAGGACCAGACCTCGCCTGCTCCCAGACCTTGGCCCGCAGCGGAGGCTCCTGCTGCCTCTGCCCAGCATTCCTCAGAGCCTGGCTGGGGCGACCGGCAGCGGAGGCAGGTATTTTGCACGCTGTGCCTGGAGCAGTTGGGAAATAGGCAGCAGTGGAGCTGGGCGGCAGGTTGGACTGGTTTCCCTCCGCGCCCGGCGCTGGCACTGACGTACAAGCCCGCTCGCCAAACAGATTCTGCCCCGTCCCTGCGGACCTGACTTCGCTCTGCACCACGCCACGCAGCGAAGGATGGCTGTGCCGGAGCTGTGATCCCAGCCCAGCCCTGCAGCGGCCGATGGACGGGAAAACCTCGCCGGTAAGGCGCGGGCAGCTCGCCCAGCGGTGACCCGGCTACGAGTCCTGCGCTGTGGCCGTTACGGCCCGCTTTCCTCAGGGGTTGGTGGAGGGCCCAGTTTGTTCCTCCTGCTCTCTGGGGCTTTGCTTTTGCAGCAGCCTGATGCTGCCGGTGGGGAGAAGGCCCCGGGGTGAGCTGCCTGGGGGGCTGCTGCCTCCGGCACCCCCTCGGCACACGGAGGGA
>NW_009614952.1:21084-22921 GCF_000690535.1 Cariama cristata
TGCTGCCGGCATCCCCGGCGTCAGCCCTGTGCTGCCAGAGGAAGGCATCAGGGTACCCTGGCACCGCTGCTTTTCCACACTGGAACGGATTTGTGAACTGGGGGGCCAGGTCGGTGGGGTGGGCTGGCACTGCCGGTGGGAGCCGGTGCTGCTTGGCCCCCATGGGAGCTGCCTGTTCCTGAGCCCTCGGCACCGCCCACCGGCACGTCGGTGGCAGCAGTGGCACGTTGGTGGCCTTGGCCTCCGCTGCTCTCCCTCGCCTGCTCTGCTGGCAGTTTTCCCCATGCTTTTTTTCTGGTTGGGTTGATCGGGGCCTGCTCAGTCTTTGGCCGTGGGGCCTTGCTGAGCATCCTGTCATGAGGAAAACATCCATCCCCGGCTGGGCACTGGCCTCAGCCCGCCCGGGCGAGGCAACAGGTTAATTACCGTGCCGAGCGCTGCCGGCTGTGCCAGCGACATTCAGAACGTGCAAAGCCGGCAGTGACAGGGTGGATGGGGCTCGAGGGGAGGCAGGCCCAGCTGTAAAAGCCAACTTCTGCCTGCCCCTTGGCACGTGGGTGCCTCAGAGGTAGCCAGGAGCCAGGGGTAGAGTGGGCTCCTGCCAGATCCTGGCTGGGTCCTGAGGCAGGGGCAGCCTGCCCCCCAGCACTACTTTGCAGGGTGGTCCCAGCTCTGGGTGGCCCCAAAAGCGGGCAGCAGCACCACAGCTTGGCGAGAGCCCGACAGGAACTGGGATGCCCACGTACGGAGATAATTACCCAATATCGGGCATCCGCACTGGGCCACCTTGGCTTTGTCACTTGGACTAAATGGGCCATTAGGAGTTCCAGGTGCCACCCTCGGCTCTGCAACTGCAGGAGAGCCATTTCATCGTTCCCTGCCTCGGTTTGCCCATCCGTGGAATGGGGTGAGCAACGATTACTCGCCCCCTGGAACATTTTCTGATCTCTGCCTGAAGGGCGGCTCACGGTGGCATAGGGCAGCTGTCCCTGGCCAGATCGGGCTGACTCAATCGACACAGCTTCTCATCTGCGCTTGTAAAATGGCCCTTGTGTGCGTTGGGATTTCACTTCCCTGTGCATTGCCCCTTTACGGCATCCGGGTCTTGGCAGCGTCCTCCCGCAGATCCTGCCCAGTCTGTCCCCTCCCAGGGGGGCACCGCCAAGGCACCGCTCCGCTGCGGCACTCAAGCGGGACGAGTGTCACCAAGAGGGAATGGGGACCTTCGCAGGCTCGGGAGGGTTTTGTCCCAGGTGAGCGCGAGGACAATGCCATCGTTGTGTGCCTGCTGAGCTAATCTGGACAATCAGCTCTCCACAACCAGGTGAAGGAGCTGGTTCCCTGCCCCAAACAACGGGCTGTGAGCAGCAGAGGGTGATCGGGAGGGGCGGGCTGCCGAGTTCAGCTGGGAAAGATGATCACCTATTTAGGCAGCTCCTTCCAGCTTATTTAAGCCAGGCTGGCTCCCTTCCCTCTTGATGCTCTAGATTTTGGGTAGCTGCTGTGCCCTATCTGCTCCTCTGAGACACGGCTGGGCCCCAGGTCCGGTTGCAACACCCCAGGTGTTGCCTGGCTTCCGCGCTCCCTCCCACTCCGAAACTGTGGGTGACTGCTGGCTGCCTTCCCTGCCTTCCCTCCCCATCACGCGTGGATCCTGAGCCTCGAAGCCAGCCCAGACCGCCTTTCCCCTGGTGATTGTCCTCTGCTGGCGTGGATTTGCTGGCCTTCCCTCTGCGGCAGAGAGTCGAGCTGGAGGTCAGTGCACATGGCCGTTCACGGTGCAAAGGGGATGGGCTTCTCCGATGCTGCCGTCTGTGGCTAAGGGGTTTTTGCCCAA
>NW_009614952.1:23016-24151 GCF_000690535.1 Cariama cristata
GTCCCCCCGGCAGCCTGGGCCGGGCGCGAGGCGAGCAGAGCTGCCCAGGAGTCCCCTGTGCATCCCCAGCATCCTCCCTCCCTGCTTGCCCGAAACTCAGCCCTGCCACGGAAAGGAGCCGGCTGTGCTCCCCCTCCCCACGCCTGACTTTCAGCCGCTAGCCCACAGCAGCACTCGATGCTCTCGTGGCTGCTGGAACGTTTGCAGAGAGGACGTCAGAAAAAGGTCTCAAACCGCAGCCACGCGTGTGAGAGAGGCATGGCTCCGGGTCTGACTTTTACTCAAAAGCCAGCAAAGGATGAGTAAAGGTTTTGTGGGCAGAAGTCGCAGCTCGCTCACCGAGGTAACGCACGCTCCTCAATAGAAGTATGGCTGTAAAGCTGCCGCTGTTTGCTCTCTGCTCCGGTGGCTGTACAACAGCAACCAGTTACGCTGGTTACCGGGAGCCGGTCGTAAAAGTTTTGTTAGCTTCTGCGATAGACCTAAAAAAAAATATTCGTGGACTTTAGACTTTTAAGGAAATAAGTAGCTAGCAGTTCACTCGAGTGTAAGAAAGGGCATGTGTTTCCTGCTAAGGAATAATAAAAGCAATTTAACCTATAGCGTACTTACAAGTTAATTTGAGTTGTTTGTACACTGGAGATGGAAATGCTTTAGCATCCAGCACCACTGGCTTACTGGTGAGGCTGGGCTGTGTTTTCTAGTAGGATGGAGAGGTTTGTCCTTAACAGCGTTGTAATTCTGCTTATCTGATAACCAAAGGGTTACGCTCGCTGCAGGACGAAGCATGTGAAGTATCAGGCAGGTGGAGATAGCACACAAATGGCAACGTAAATTACATTGTCTGGGTATTTCCAAAAACCTCATTTACCCCTAGACAGGGGAAATTCTTTTCCTAGGAAGGGCTCCTGGCATTGGCGGGTTGCTTTGTTTCTGCAGCGCAGTGGCGCAGGACCTGCTGCAGCTCTGGCTCTCCTGCTGATCCCGCAGGCTTTCTAACAACAGGCACCACGGGTACCCAGGGATGCTTCGCGGTGCAGGCGTGCAACGCTTGCCACAAGGACTTGAATCCCATCGGCGTGACTGCGCAGGCTTGTTAAGGGAGGACGCTGCCGGGGCCCCCGCAAGCCCTCCC
>NW_009614953.1:0-1228 GCF_000690535.1 Cariama cristata
GAGGTGAATAATCTCTTTATCTTTTTTTTTTTTTCCTCCCCCTTGCTTTTTATTTATTTGTTTATTGGTTTGGGCCGAGCTGGGCACCGCATCCCGGTCACCCCGTCCCCGCTGGGCTGCGGTGGCTATTCTTAGCCTAGGCATCAGCCCGGGGCTCTGGGGCAGCTCTGGTGATGGTAGACATATTTATTATTATTTATTATTGCTATATTCGGAGTTTCTTCGAGAGGCAGGCGTGTGTCCCAGCAGGACACGGGCAGGTGGCCTCACCTTGCGGCTGGGCAGAGCGGGGCTGGAGGCCGGCAGCCTGCCCTGCTGTGGAGGTGTCTGCAGAGACCTCCTGCTCGCCAGAACTGGCCCTTACCTTGGAAACAGGCAAAAAAAAACCCCAAACCCCACACTGTCTATGAAGTGTGTGGAGGACTCTTGCTTTGGGTTTGGTTTTTTTGTGTGTGTGTTTGTGAAGTTTTGTCCTTCTCCACTTAATTTTCCCAAAAGCAGGGGAAATCGCTCGCTGGTAAATAAAAGGAAACCAATCCGGCAGTGGATTTTCCATCATTAGGGCTTGGGATAAGCCATGGCTTCCACAGTGCATTTATTGCTAGTGATTAAATAAGAGGATAATCATCATATAAAGTAGTAACAGAAACCCAAACCTTGGGCTTTTTTCCTTGGACTGACAAGTATAATTCAGGAAAGGGCAAGTCTGAACAAGTAAGGGGTAGGCATAAGGATATAAAGTGGGAGGCCTTTACTGGTGCTGCAAGACATTTCTTTCAGTAGTATTTGTAATCTGTTAAGAAGCTACTTATCCTAATGTAAATTAATGTGAAATTTGCATTTAGCATTGAATTACTTATGTACTTTTTCAGAAACCTGAGCTGGAAGTAGCTGTGAAATGCATTAACAAGAAAAACCTTGCAAAATCTCAAACTCTGCTGGGCAAGGAAATAAAAATACTTAAGGTAAAGGTAGACTGACTTGTTTTCTTCAGTCTTTGTTTTGTATGCCCTTTGTTGCTCCTAGCTTACAGTCTTTGTTTTGCTTTTTCTAGGAGTTGAAACATGAAAACATCGTTGCCTTGTATGACTTCCAGGTAAATACATTCAATTACGGCAAAGCATTCTGGATTTGAGAGAGGTTGAATGGAGTTTGTGGAATTTCAGTTTGTAACATGTTTTGTAATCAAACGTATATTCTGGGGGGGAAAAAAAGTTGTCTGATAAGT
>NW_009614953.1:1259-86505 GCF_000690535.1 Cariama cristata
AAATACGATTGAGCAGATCATTTATTAATTGTCTGGACCACAGAACTCTTGCACAGTTGGGAGCCGAGGTGGGATCTCCTGCTCCCAGGATGTTATGCAGTGAAGTGCAGTGTGTGGTGAATATGTCTGTATTGGAAGTTCATAAGTTCTCAAAATGTTAGAAATAAAATTACAGTAGTTATTCTTGGCATGCCTACCTTTTATTTTCTTTCTCTGCTCTGGATACACTCCCTAAGAAAATTTCTTTTTCCTAGGCAATGTAAAAATAGTGTGAGCATGACTTTGTAGCATATGATTGTCTTCAGTTCCAGAGAATTTTTATTTGCATTTTTCTGTTGTCCTTGTGGCAATCACTAAGTGTTAAAAATTGCAGCAGACATTTTTAACTTGTTGTGGTTTCCCACAGTTGATTTTTCCTTCGAACTCAGCTCTGAAGATCTGATCTAAGGGGCTAAAACCCCTTTGTCTTTGACATTCATGATGCTTTCTTTAAAAAAAAAAAACCAAACAAACCACCGCACAATCTAAAAGCCTAAAATGGAACCCTTCTGTTTCTGGATGGAGGGGCTGGCGTGCGGTACGTCAGTACAGCCTGTGCCGCCCTAAGGTCTGATATTTGCGAGTGATGGCTGCGTGACCGCTGGCTCTGCGGGACCCCCCGGGTGGCCCTGGGGTGGCTTATCTGGAGCTGCCTGCCCTGTCCCTGATATCACGTGTCCTGCAGGCCCCCGTGTTTGTTGACATTCCTCCTTCTCCCGTGGATTGGCTCCCATGGCCTCCGCGTCACCCCAAACATGAGTCCCAGCCGGTTAGTACAGCCTATTTGCAATGCCTTCTGGGTGTTGTAGTCTGCCCACGTCACCCCAGCCCCGTGGCCCCCCGGAGCTGTGTCACCCACCATGTCCCTCTCCACCGGAGCAGGGGGTCATGACAGGGTGCTGCGGGGAGCCAGATCCTTGGAAAGTGTTTAATGCCTAGCATTGTTTTGGTGAGAGGGGGTCGTGGGGGATTTCACGCTGCTCTAGGAGATAGGCAAGGCTGCTAGGGATGGGATTGCTTCTTGGAAATATCCTCTGGGTAAGAGGCCAGCTGTGCGTTGCTCCTGAGCCATCCTTTAGAGCTGATCTTGCAAAGCAGTGACTGCCTTTGGCCTCATGTGTGCTGCAGAGTAGCTCAGAGAGCTGCGGAGGTGTCCTCTGTGTACAGGTCACTTAGGACATTAGATGTCATGTTTTTCATTCTCCTTCTAAGTTTACTTAACTTTTCAGTTGAGGGAGTGAGTGACTGCTCCTGCGCTTCCTCTATAGTTTGCATTTGTATGAAGCATTATGCTGCTGGATTTGCTTATTGAAGATCTTTCAAAACCTTTGTTCGTGTTCTGTTCCTCGCCCTGCTTCAAATAACTGCCGGGTAGGAAGCAGCTCCAAGTCATTTCCTGCAAAAGGAGTGATTTCATCACTGTTACAACTGCAGCAATGCATTTTTCTCCTTATGTGATGGTAAATGGGCTTTAGTTAAATTTTGTGTATAGCAGCGTAACCTGGTGAGATATTAGCAAGAAGCTGTGTAAGATACCACAAAACAGGAACTTCAGAATGGTCCTGGGCTCAAGGCATGCCCAGGTATATGTTTAGTATCCAGCTTTGTCAGAGAGTCCTTCTATGACCTAGGTAATTTGACTTCTTGGACAAAATGAGATGACTGAGGTGGCATTGGATGTAATATAGTGCTACCAGGGTGTGGAGTCTCCTCTGGTGTAAGGTGATCGGTCACCAGACACAGTCTGATGCGGTCTACCCACATAGGTTGTGTGTGTAATGTGTCTGAGTCTTTGGCCTTGCTCTGTGTCTGCTTAGGAGTTGTGTGAGAGTAAATTATCCGCAAAGGTAAAAGGGCAGTTCTGTGGAAGACTGGGTTCTGCCCGCCTTTCCTTACTTTTTGGAAAAGACTACTTATTACTCACCTTGTTCTTCTGATACAAGATTGATTGCTTCATTCATAACTGCATATATATTTACCCTCAAAAATACCATAGTTGCAGTTAAATGAGCCCTTCTAGGCTTTCTAAAACTGAAGAGGTTTATTCTTGTGTTACAACATCATAGAGCAAAAAAGAAAAAATATTTCCTGTGAATCTTAATGTTGCCCTGTAGCTGTGTCTGTCATTGCATTTTGTGTTGTCTCTTCCTCTGCACCTCCTGTCAACAGTGACTTTAACTTTTACTCGTGTGTTCCTTATACACAAGGAAATGGTTGCCAAAACCACACTGGCTGTAAGCGAGTGATTACACCAAATGATGCTTTCGTTTGCATTTTCCTGGTTAAAAGCTAATGCTAACTAGGCCTCATACAACTCATGATTTTTGATGTAATGCCAGATTTACCCCAGACAGACACTTGGAGTGCTGATATTTAATACTGACAGTAGCTCTCACCCTGGCACACTTATTTTGTCATTCAAATCCAGGAGAATTGCAGTGTTCCTTCTCGTTTCATAGATCTTTGTGGTATTGGTTCATAAATAATGACAAAATAAGAAGCTTGCTAGGAATAAATGATATGGGTGAATGTTTAATGCATAGAAGTGCAGTGTCTGGACTTTTATAGATCCCCTCACTGGAGTCCTAAGAGCAGCATCATTACATGAGAATGGCTCACAAAATGAAATATGCATATTCCCATTACTGTGTGCTCATGTATTAATGAGAGGTGCCGTGAATAGTCTAGGAGCCTAATGCGAGAACCCTTACTCAAAAAGAGGATAAATCATATTGGGTATTGCATTTCTGAAAGTACGGTCTATTTAGTGTCTGTATGGAGTTGTGGTGTGGATGTTTCCTAGGCACAGGAGATGTTTGGCATAAAGTAAAAACCATATTCCACCATATGTGGAGTGCATTTGTTGCTACTGAACAGTCCCTGACTCAGCTGGCTTGCCGAGGGGCTGGAGTTGGGGTCTCCAGTCTGCAGCAGTCAAGGGGAGTACAGCGGTCTAGAGGGACATCTGGATACCAGAAGTCTTTTTACTGTGTTTGAAGACAGCCAAATGAGCTCTTGTTCCTTGAGGTAGAAATTAGTGACAACAAGGATACAAATGATGGTTTCCGTTGGATAAGGACTTAGTCTGGAAATGAGGTTTCTTGGAAAACAGATTTCCAAAACTCTGAGGATCAGCTCAACTCTTCACGCGTGTAGACACTGAAAGCATAGCAGCATGTAGTCTGGTGTATGGGACTTGCTTTGGTTTCTTCTGTGACTCAGGGTGTTGAATCTGAATCTGTGATCAGAGACTGCTTGATTAGTTAGCTAAGGGGATTCAATGGTAGGAAGGTAACTCTTGAACTTGTCAGATCCTGGGAGCACTGTGTGCTAGACAGCTTCTTCCAGCACTAGTAAGAAGTAGGTTCTTACACATAACTTAAGATCTTTGGGGCAATGGGAGGTCCTGGGTATGTTTTCTTCCCTGTGCTGTGCCAGCTGCCCCAGGAAGGTTGGTTGAATATGTGTCAACTGAAGATCTTGCATGTGGCTGTGTTGGTGCTAGGGCAGGAAACCTGCTATTCCTGGCTAGAAGTCATGCTTTGGATATTAGAAAGCGTTTTCCTGCATGAAATGGGAAGAAGGATTATTTTACTGGCACGTTTTTCCTAGTTGTGTGCTGTGATCTGAGCTTGCTTCTTAAAGCAGCCTAGCTATGACTGTGCTTGTGTGGGTATCAGGTGTTTTTTGTTTATTTTTTCTAATTTTTGCATGGGTGGGATGGACTGGTTGTAGAAACATAGCTGTTAACATCATGCAGGGCACTGTACTGCCAAGTTTCTGGTTCAGCTTAGGTTACCTGAGGGTCTGCTTTCCATAATTCTGTGTCAAATTGACTTCTTGTACTCACCAGCTCAGTATGAACTGAGAGTAATGCTTAACTCACTCGTGCAGTACAGACTCACCAAAAATATTTCTGCTGGGGTGACTGTTTCACCTGGAGCTCCTGCAGACCAAGAACATGGAGTCCTTGCAGTGCAGTTTTTCTTGTGCCCGTGGATTAAGGCATGGGTGGCAGAACAAACTCTTCTCAGCTTAATGATCAGTCACCCTGGGCTGGTCTTGAAAGCCAAGTAATAACAGCCTTGTTCTGTTATTGCTGTATAGAAAGTCCTTGTGATCAACAGGACCATAGCTGTTCGACTCTCATGTTCTGTTGTACTGTCTGCTGTACTTGTCCGACCTGGAACCTTTAGCTGCTAGTCCCCATCTTGTGTACGTGCGTCCTCCTGTCCCCCGGGACCTCTGGAGCTCTGTGTACAGCAGTGTCCTTTGGTGTGCCCTCCAGCACCACTCGCTTCTGCTGCAGTGCTTTGCTGATGAGTGTGATGTTGGATGAATCAGTGTTGCTGCAGTGTCACCTCCTTGCCGTGCCACCTAATGCAGGATCTTCTGTTCCTCAGGCACTGCTGTTTGGGTGCCCGGTCTTGGGAGATAGGGCTCCACTGTGACACTTGGAATGACTAAAAAGGTACCCTGTGTTTGGGAGATCACACTCCTGAGGTCAGGCTGCCTGCCTGGTTAAATCCTGTTTTAATTCCATCCCTGGGCGAAGCTGGCAAGTTGCCTGGTGAGTGGGTGTAAAGTGCAGACTTCTCTGAACTGCCAAGCAATCCTCTTTCTGGTTTTGCTGTGGACAAGAATGGGGTGTCTGCTATCCCGCTCTGTCAGCATCCTCACATTTGTTGAAGGGAATCACTCTGTTACTGAAGATTGGATCTGGCTTAATTTAGAGCTAGAAGGGAAAAGGACAAAGACCCAACAACCCTCTACCAGTAGTTCTATAGGATGAGTCTTGAGAGTTTAGTGGACCAAAATGGATATGTTTATGAAGAGTAGAGAAGTTTACTGTCCTGAACTTCTATTTAATGTTGGCTTCACTAGCTGAGTACCCCACTGTGCAGGTCACAGAAACATCTAGCTAAATATAGACCTCACTGGAGTCACAGACTTTTTTTAGAGGGAGTGGTCTTGTTGCATTTCTGAAATGATGATCGCTGTTTTATTCATCCTGTGTGTAAAGCACATACCTGTGTTCCGCTCACATGATCAAGATGTCATGGAAGAGCCGGTGACGTGGAAGTTAATAGCCTGTAAAGCTCCTGTGGAAGGTAGCATTAGTCAGACTATAATGACAATTAAAGAATGTTTCCCAGGAGTAATCAGAAACTGGTTGTGTTCGAAGTTTGAGAGCAAAGCTCTGGTAATGGCTGAGGTGCTGTTCGTGCTGCTTTTCTTAAAGCTCCATCAGTGTTTCCATCAAGAAAATTTCTACTGTTTAAATCCTTGTGATGATTGAATGCAATTGGTTGGAGTGAGCAAGGCAAGGAGGTAGAGATTTGGAAGATGGGTGGGAAGAAGTGCCTCCTAATCAGTGGCTGGGTGGGATTGAATTCAGATGGAGAACCACTGTTTGAATTTCTTTCGAATATTTATAAGCCCAAACCAAAGCCCAATTAAAAGATTTAATTTTGTGTGCAGGCTGGACTTGACCCTAAACTGTGAAACTGCAATAAAACTGTGTGTTTCAAAAGCTCATCTTAATGCTCAAGCATGTCTAGAGAATTGAGGGTACAGTTCACTTTCATGTGTCTTCCTTTTTCCGCTTCCTTTCCTGCACCCTCTGCCTTCCCACCTGTTGATGCCAACTGAAAAGCTTTTGCACAACGGGCAGACAAGCAAACAGCAAACACAGGGTTGGTGTTGGTGGTAGGAATCTGAGCTGGATGGCTCTGGTTTGCTTTGGGCAAAGTCCTAGAGAAGCTGTGGTCCTCTGAGGTGGATTTGTGTCTTCCATGAGGCAGACTGCCTTCATCACATGGCACGCAGTGAGATACAGTGGGAAACGAGAAGCTGAGCACAGGGGTGGTCACCAGAGGTGGTGATCTTTGATCTGCAAAGTCAAGGAGAGGCTTTTGGTTTTGGTTTCAAAGTAAATATGTACTTTTTTTGCTTGTTTTTTGTTGGTTGGGTGGGGTGGGGCTTTTTTTGGTTGTTGCTTTGTTTTTTTCCTGTTACTCATGTTTGTGTAGCAATAGTAAATGGCAAACTTGATGGAAAGTGAATGAGTGATGTAGTCTCCCAAGGCCATGTTTCTCAGGTACAGACCTAAAAGTACTTTGCTTAAGAGAAGCCACCTTAATTGTCTTCAGATGTTATGGTTCCTCTTTGAGAAATTTAATAATGAATGTCCACAGCAGAATCCAGGGAAGAGCCCTGCCAACACATAACTTTAGAACCTCTTTTGTGCTTAGTGTATGGCAAAGAGGTGCTTTAACTGTGTGATGTCTCCTGCTTTATGATGTGCAGGCCTCAAATACCAGCATAAACATAAAGAGATGCTTTCAAAATGCAAAGCGAGGATCTCAAAGCTGCGTTTCTTTATGAAGCAAGGTTGTTTCAAGGGGAGCTGATAGAAATGAGTCAAATTCTGCATCACTGGTTGCTTAGGGCAATAATGTTCTGTCTGGCTGCAGGAGCACCTGGCTTGTCTCCTAGCATCAGAATAACAGGAGGAATTAGGTCAGCTGAGCTGGCATACTAGAGATCAACCAGACACTGTGGTTCCGGTGGAGGGGAATGAAAGATGCAGAATTTTAAGTCGTTAGAGATCCTATTTAGCAAAGCGTCTTACATCTCTAGGAAGGGAATGCCTCCCAGCTGGCTCGGTACGCGCTCATGGCCCAGAGTGTGAGAGCTGCTGGTGCGGTGGGAAACCCCAGGGATGGCAGCGGGGGGTGAGGAGGTGTCGGGCAGGGCTGAGACATGACCCCACCGGGCTCCTGGGTGGGTTTGGAGCACATCGGCTGTATGTTTCCAATGCGTGTGTGCTGCTTAATGTCACTGTGCACACAGCTGGGCAGTTGGGCTACTTTCTCTCTGGAGGCTTCTTCATTTGCGTTTGACTGATATTTTTTTCATTTAGCTGGCAATTGTAGCCAGCGTGTAAAACATACTCAGTTCTCTTTGTTTTTTCAATACTGCAGGTTCAAGCCCATGTTATTCTGGCTTCCAATAATTGGATTTTTTTTCCCCTCTTAAGACCATTTTTATTTGAAAGAAAACCCATGCTTTTTTTTCTTTAAACTCCTTGTTATAACACCTTTGTGCTGTGTGTTTGTTTTCTTAAATCTGGAAATGAGGTTTGAAATAAATGAATGTAAAAGAGAAGACTTGCAAAGGCCAGTCAGTCATGCAGCTGCCATAGAAAGTGCTGTGGAGGTTGGGCCTCTAATTTCCAGAGATGCTTTAAAAAAAAAAAGTCTCCTGCAGGGTGTCAGACTGTGTTTGGGATATACCATTAAAAAAGCAAGCCATTCCCAACTTAATTAATGTAGTTCTACTAATAGATTCTAAAATCAAACTTCCAGGCTGAGTTGCTTTGCTTGTATTTGCACGTATCTCAGTAAGTGAATATGTCTCGGTGAGTGTGTGATTAAAACTGAAACGTTCACTCTTGTAGCCTGCCTTACTGTCTGCCTTGACCCACAGCACTCCCCCCACTACTCCTGCTCTTTGGGCAGGCTCATAAAATGCAACTTACGGTATGCAAGGATTTCATTCTAGTACATGTGACTGAGCTTAAGGTAATGGGGAATTCAACCTTAAATGTTCTTTCTGTAATATGACTGTGATACAGAAAGGAGATGAGGAATAAATACAGAAAAGCAAATCAGATCTTCAATATTTTTGTCATTGTTTTTAGAATCCTGAAATTTCCTCTCTTGATAGCATTAACATAATGCATTGCCATTTGCAAAAAGGAACTTGCTTTTGTTTGAAGGAGCTTCTAGGTCTTATTCTGCCTGTTGGCAAAGGGGTAACTGCTTCTTTCCAGTACTTCATGTGAGAAAGTCCAAGCTTTTCAGGATTCTGCTGCTTTTTTCCTCTGTAATCTCTTATCCTTGCTGGGCTGCAGCTGCTGCGTACAGATGTGCCCTGCGCTGCATGCTGTCAGGCTGTAATGCCTCCCTAAGAGCTGGCCAGCCGGAGGCACAAACTGGTGTTAGTGGTGCAGCATTACCCCCAGATGAACATGACTGCTCTAAGTGATTGCTTTTCAGTGTCCCAGCAGTATGAGTCTTCAGTTTGCTCTGATGCAGGTTTTTGATCTCGCCTTGAAGCTCTGTGACTTGTGGAACCTGCCACTTCGTCTCTATACTCTTATTATGACATTAATCCTATATTTTGGTTTCTGTGGTTAGGCTCAGATGCAGCTCTCAGCTTTGACTTGGTGTAGTGTGTTGCTCTGCAGAGGCCATGTTTTCCTTTTTGAGCTCTCTGCAAGTGCTGTAGCCATCAGTCATCCAGCAAGTGTGTTGAATCTCAGGGCTTTGATCGAGGCTTGCAGTGAACTGGTGCAAAGCTAACAGCAGCCTGCCACTGCCTGGAGGGGGAGAGAAGAGAGGTGGGACTGGTTTGAAGGAAGTTGCAGGAAGCTTGTGTCCAGTGAAAGGGATGGTGAAGTTTCTTCAGGTCACTTGAAGATTGAGCTGTCTTACCAGCTGTCCTACCATTTGTCTGTGGTGGTATTAGCTACCTGGCAAACAGTAGTTCCATGGACATGACGTTGTGTTGTTTGTTTTTTTTAATGTCATGCAGTCTTTAGGATCTGTTGCCTGGGGATAGGAAGTACTTTCCCTCCCTTCCTGAAGCCCATGTACAACCAGAGGATAGCTTTCCTGCTGTTTTTAATCTGCCCTGAAGTACAACCTGTCCCGAAACAACTCATCTGTTTTATAAGCAGAGAATAGCATAGTGCCTGGAATGGGGTAACACTGGTCCATGGCATCATTGTTCTTCTGGTCCTACAGAAATCTGCCCACTGCAAGGCTGCCTGTAAACTACTTCTATGCTGCAGGGCCTCCCTTCTGCTTGCCCTGTGCCTCTGCTGGTGCTCTGCGTCCTGGAGCAAGCTGGCTGGTCTGTAGGACGCAGAATGCAGTCAAGAGCCGATGCAGAAGTCTGTGGGTGTCTCTGGGTCTTGTTTCTTATCCTTATTCCCTGGGTTCTACACAAAGAAATTAGGAACCCTTATTCTTTTAGTAAGTCAAAGATGTGCTGACCATGGTAATAATGCTCTCCACTCAGTAGGTGTTATTGCTGGACCTGGATGTGCGAAAACGGGCACAGATGTTAAGTAGACTGTTGGATGATGGTATTTGTTGCCTGCATATAATATCTGGGACCATGCTTATGTGTGACTGCTACTACAGCCCAAGACTTACCACTTCTTGTGTAGCCCATACGCAAGAGGAAAGTGGCTGGTGGTTTCTTATAACATGCTAACTCTCCTGGTGCAGGACCTTGCTGGCTGCACAAGTTGAATCCCAAAAGTCTGTCCTAAAATGTGCTTTTGTCTGGCTGTGAAGCTGTGTCTGGGTTTGAGAAACATTTTGTGGTATTGTGTGTCTGTGCAGAGTGGAGGTTATACTGCAATGAATGAGTACTTTCCTCCTCTTTCCTCCTTTTCTTCCTTTATCTGAGTTGACTAGTGTCTCTTGAATTGGAAACCTGTTTGAAATGTTCCTGAGTTCCTGACTGGTACGCTTCAGAAGAAGTGAAGAGAGTGGCCAGGGCCAGAGAACAGAGAAACATACTAGGCTCTGAGATATGTGTTTTGTTTTTTTTTTCTGTGTGAGGTCAAAAGGCATGTGAAGATTTTCTTGCTATTTGATTTAGATCTATTTTCGAAAGGATGAGCATTGGTAGGTGCTCCCACAATTCAGATTGGTGTTACTATTGTCTTTTATCTTGCTTCTGTTCAAATAGTTGCATCAAGAGATAATCCTTGTGTGGCGTGACAGTTTTCCTTTCCCTCTTTAAAGGTTAGCCTGCTTAAGCCAAGCTGTGAGCCAGAGTGAAATGATACCAAGAGATTTTACTAGTTGGGAAGTTTCTTCCCTCTCTTGAGAATGGTGGGTTCTTTTTGCTGAGCCCAGATGGCTTAGGAGCCCCTGACTTAGCTAGAGGCTTTCCAGGTGCTGTTGGCCTAGGATTTGGTTTCTGTAAAGCACAATTGTGTTCATTATGTCCTATGTTTGTGACTTCAGTGCCACTGTCAGAAAAGCGATGACTAAAGACCACAAACCAAGAGGGTGCTGACTCCATGAGATCCTCTTGGCCAAACAGGAGGATGCGGTGTGCTGCAGTTCTGCTGCAGCGAGTGGGGGAAGTAGCATTTAAAAAGCAAACCCAACCAAACAAAACCAAAAACGGAGTGCAAAAGCTTAGGTTTCAGTTGGTGTCAAGTTTATCTTCCACTGTCAGACCCTCAGCTTTATTTTATGCTTCTGTTGTGTTGGTAGAATTGATAAGCCCTAGCCCCATTTACAGAGATCTGTGTGCGGCGGTTATCTTTGCCTGGCAGGTGCTCTGGGTGCTGTTTGAGAGGCAGTGTTGAGCAGCGCATGGTAGATACCTTCTGAGAGGTACAAAACAGGAACCTTTGCCATCAGAGAGGGACCAACAAACAGGCGGTGGTATGCTGTTCTTCAGGAGAGTAACAAAACCAATTCTGAGGACTTGAGTCCATATGGCTCCTCTCCTGTAGGCAGTAGGAGCCTTGTCAGCCGTGCAGTGCTCAGCACATGGGCATAACAGTGGAGCTACGTTCATCTTCAAAGTGTTCCTCCTGCATCCTCCAGTCTTCCTAGAAAAGAGGGTTTGTGTGAGGTGGAAGCCATTCTTTGCTATTTTTACTCCAGTGTCTGTTACAACACTGGTCCTACACAGATTGATGAGAACACTGCACTGCTGAGAGAGTTTTGGAGTGTTGTATAATTAAGCTTCAACTTTTTCCCCCTTCCTAAATGACTTTCTAAACTTGGTGGTAGGCTAGGCTCTGGGGTAGAGTGCAGAGGAGGATTTCTCTAAGGAAGTTTCCTCTTGCAGACTTTTTAAGCTGTGGTAGGAGGATGACTAACTGTGGGTACACCCAAACGTTTCCCTTTGGACACACCTAAACGCAGACTTTCCAAGAAGAGGATCATGCCACCTTTCAGTATGGGTGGAGAGAAAATTTAAAGGGAGGCAGGACTGCTGGGTCTTGATGTCCGTAGTTCCATCCCTCCTAGTATCCCAGTGAGAAACTTTTAATACAGCACTGGCCTGGGGTGATTTATGCTGTACTGCTAAATGAAGTTTCTTAATTTCTTTGTTCTCCGTCAGCAGATGTGCGTTATTTGTAGACAGTAGAGGCTGTTGCCTATTTTTACACTCAATTAAATTGTAACTTCATCGCTGGGACCTCTGCTGCAAGACCTACGAGTCGGGCAACGATCCAGACTGATTAATTATCAACTTAATGTCTTTGGCAGAGGCCTTTTGGTGCTGTTGTGGAGTGTGGTCAGGATACTGCTGCACTTTGTGATGAGAGGAAAAGTTAGGAGGTTGCCTCTGTGCTGTTCCCTTTGTCAGGCTTGTTTAGTGACAGGATTAGCCTTGGCTGCACAGACTGGCACATGTGAATAAGATGTCCAGAGTAAATTATCTGTAGTGCTTCTTGGACATAAGCCTCTGCAGAAATACAACAAACTGTAATATTGTTCTTGTTACTGATGTAGAAATGAGTGGGTTGGGCATTTTGTTTCTTCTCAGAGAAACTAGTAGCATGCAAAATTTAGCTCGCAGGATTTTTTTCCTTGTTTTGTTAATGAACAAATCATCAATACTGTGGAAGGATACAAATGAAAAAGAAATAGTTTCTGCTGCTGAATCAGCCTGAGAGAAGTCCATCAGCCCATTTGAGAAACCAGAAGTCTCTTTAGACAGTTTTATCTGTTGTAACCATGGTAAGCTACTGGCTGAAGGCTTTTTCCAAACAAGAGCTTTTTTCCAGGGCCCTTCCTGAAATAAATGTTTAGTTTTGTTGGCAAAACTCCTACAAATCTGTTTCTGGTAAGTGGGTCTTGAAATCCTGAAATTGCAAATGTGGAAGTTGTGTCATCCCTTCTACAGGCGTCCACGATCTGAAAATACACTTGCTAAATGTTCCTCTGCTGCAGTGGGTGTGCGTGCAGGAGGGTGGAGAGTGCTTCTTCGTAAGGCTTGAATGTTCAGAGGGTGCTGTTGCCGGTGAATGGTTGAGGGAGCCACTTCTCTGCTAGAAGCCTTTCAGGCATTGCCGCCTTCTCTCTTTGCCCTGTGTGAGTGGGATAAAACCACCAAGGTCACTTTGTTGCTGGGGAAGTTGAGCGGAGCATCTCCCTTGCCTGTGTAAGTCTTCATTTAACCCTAGTCACTGTACACACTGGCTGCCAAAAATCAATGACTTGCTTGGTGATGTTTGTTTGCAGAGTCTTTAAATAATGTACAGTGGAAAAACAACCAAGCTGTACAGTGTACATTAGCTATTGTGTAAGCTAAACTTCCTCTTCATTTTCTATATAGGTAATAATATGTATAGTGCCAGCTTCCCCAAACCCTGCCGGCACTATTCATAGTAACGCTTCAAGGTGCTGAGCTGCAATGATCACAGCATGTGTAGACAAGAAATGTCTATGAAAAATGTTGCTGTGGCAGTGATGAACTTGGTGTGTGCTGCAAAAACCACTTCAGCCATTTCCTCCAGGCCCAGCAGTTGCCCTGTAGTGAGCTCCCTGGCCTGCAGCCCCACAGTCGTTCCCTGAGCAGCTGCACCACGCTTTTGGTCTGTCCTCGTGTCTTCTGGTACAGCTGTGGCTGGAGTTCCCAGAGAAGCGAGAGGCCTGGATGTCTTTCATAAACCTTGACCTTCCACTGTTCCTGCTAAGGACAGCAGGAGCTGGTGGGCTTTGAACACTTCTGAAATTTTTCCCCCAGTGCTTTGTCACGTGCAAGGCTTGTGATGATGCCTGGGGTTTTCTTCTTGCACTGCTTCCCTGGGCTTGTGCTTCTAACCATAGATTGGTTTCCCACTTCATCTGAAGCATGTGTGAAAGTGGATGACTTAACACGTGCTGCTTTTAAATGCAGAGATTGGAAAACAAGACCCGTTTAAAGCAGTACTCATCATGTAAGGAAATGCAACAAATGCTTTCTTGAGTATCACAGAAAATTGCTTTTTGGACAAACAGGGAGACCTTCAAAAAGCTGAGCTGGGTTTGGCAGTGAGAACAGCTGTAAGAGCCGGGGATGGCCAGCCCAGGGGTTTGGCAAACACTCGAACCAGGAGAGCCGCGTGAGCCGAGGCTGCTGGAGTGCCTGGTGCCTTGAGCCTCTCCAGGGCAAGGCGGCCGGTGCTGCATGCAGCTCTAGCTTGAGTCTCGCCAATCGCAGGTAATTCAGCTTCCTCCCGTCTCCCCCCCCTTCCTCCAACCAGTCTTCTGGCAGGCATCTGGAAACTCAGATTTCACGTTGTGAGGTTAAAAGAGGACTGCAAGAGAAGTGATGGGAGGTGCTGAGGACTCGAGGCATTGACAAAGGCATTCAATTTGGTACAGGCTTGCGGGAGGTCCTGTGGGCAGACCAAGATGAAAGGGGCCGAGAGCAGACAGTGGAGACTGCTTGGAAACTAAAAGGCTGGTAGGGTGGATGCTGGGGCTTTTTGAAATTGTAGTTGGGCTTGGAAGAGGAATCGGGCTGGCAGGTGTCTGAATAGCGTGTAAGTAAAGGCATGCTGCCCTGGCGCTGTGGAAAAGGGGTGTAGTCTCTCGCTCTGCTGCTGCTTTCAGAGCTTCTGTGCTCACCCAGGCAATTGCTGCCTGCACTTGTCCAGGACTGGGCCTTGAGTTGAGGAGTGCCTTCTAGCATACAGGCTTTTGTGTAGTAGGTCTGCTTCTGTCTGCTTTCTGTTTCAACAAGAGCATTTAGAGTTGTTCACTCCTCTGGATCTACCCAGGGTTGAAACATCAGGCTGTTTTCATGTTTATTCTCTGCTAGTGGCTTGGCAGCTCTGCTAAACAAGTGCCAGGCAGCCACTGGTGTTAGTGTGTGTGTTGCACAGCCACCGAAGTTCCTAATGCAGCTCTGTGGTGCTGTATGTTTGTGGGGCACTTCTCCATGGTATCCTGTGCTTGTACTGTGGATATACCGCCTTATACCTGCTTCCTAAGGCCAGGGAGCCGGTGGAGAAGATCAGCTAAGGCTGGAGATAAACTCTCAAGGTGGTAAGAGGCATCACAGTGCAGCACCTGTAGCAAACTTAGGAAGATGAGCATTTGGCCTGGACTTTGCTGGTGTTGACCCCCATGATAATCCAGAATGCTTTAGCCACCCAATATTAGCACTCTGTTGATGCATGTGTAGAAATTGGTTGGCCAATGTTGCGTTTTGACCTGAGATTTTTTCCTTTTTGTGCTCAAATCAAAGGTGAATCTCTTGGGCACTTTTCAGCCGTGGGGTTGAATTGCAGGTCCCAAAGTTGTGTTGCTCTTATCTCTCTGTTCAGACTAGTGCTGCTCATGTAGGCATAGCTGCTATAAAGGGCCAAGTTAAATGTGGAAATGATTAAGACTCTAAGATAGTAGTGTGCCAGCATCTGTGTTGCATGCCGCTGTTAATCCCAGGAGCCCAAAAGGAACACGAAGACCCAAGCTACAATACAGGAGACGTGCTTGGTTAAACAGATGAACAGTCAGGAATAACATGTTTAATTACCTGGCGCTTTCAAAGTAAACAATCTTCCAGGAATTAACCTGAAGTTTTTACCCTCTCTTCAGTCTGAATCATAACAGAGCACAGTTTACCTGTTTAAAAGGAAATGTAGCAGTTGTAAAGTGTGTGAAATATTTCAATGCATGAATCTTTTGTTTTTCCATTTTCTGTTTCCCTAGGAAATGGCAAACTCTGTCTACTTGGTTATGGAGGTGAGTATGTGTGTCTTTCTTTCTCTTTCTATTTTCTTCTTTCCCTCCCTTTTTCTCTCTTTTTCCTTTATTTTTTTTTTTTTGGTTTAAACTTGTTTTAAGCAGACCAGCTTGTTACACAAGTAGTGCTTTCTGCTCACAGTCTCACCTGTGATGCTTTTGCAAATCTAATCTGCAGCCGCATGCCTTTGAGAACTGGAGCAGCGTGGGTAAAGATAGCAGCCAGGGGAATTTTTCATATCACTGCTGTCGGAAGGTCATGCTGGCACAGGTTTAATCAGTCAGATGTCTGACCTCAAGGGTCAAATGGGTGTTACTGGGTAGCATCTGCTTTAAAGATACAGGGAAAGACAATTTTCTTGCACAGCCTACCTGCAAAGCTTTTGAATGTTTTCTTTCCTCTGCAGTCTTCACTTTGAGGTCTTGTTGACATTCCTTGATGATGTGGAACATGATGTGGGGAATTTCAGTTTTCAGCTGTGGCTACTCCCAGGCTTTCCTCAACCAGCCTGCTGGGGTTGTCTCCAGTGGTGACCATTCTGCTTTGTTCTGGTTTTATCTTTCTAAAAGCTAGTTAGTGCTGGTGTATCATAATGCAAGATGATTAGGGGAAATGGTACAGAAGAGGAGCATACGGGAGTGGGGTTTTCCCTGCCAACTTCTGAATACATATTTTGACACGTGTGCTTATTTGTGTTTAGATACTATGATAAGCCTGACATCCTAGTGAAGTTTACTGTTTTTCTTTTCAATCTTTGATTTGTGTTCCATTAACTGAGCTTTCTGTTCTGTTTGCAGTACTGTAATGGTGGTGACCTCGCAGACTATCTTCACAGTAAGTAGAACAATATGGAGAATATCCCCTGTATTCAGAAGAAAACACTGACTGTTTTAGCTTATTAAAGTTGCTGGGGTTTGTGGAAGATCTAAGTAAGCAGATTGTAGTTTATTTATTTTTAATTCTTGCAAAATAAACAGACTATCACTGTTCCTCTTCTAAGATAATCCCTTGATAATAATTTGAAAACTGAGAATCCATGGCAATAAAAGCTAGTCTTGTAGTCTTTTCTATGTAGGTCAGTAGTGACTGTTGTCAGTAGTTATGTATTTTAGTTACAGTAGCCTTATAGATTAAACTTATTTTAACACTTCTAGGGACATGGTTTGTCTTTTTCTTGGTAACTGGAAAAAAGCTATTTATACTGAAGCCTTGCAGTTCTGAAGGGTTGGATTAAAATAAGATCCCGAGAATATATTTCACTTTCTTTAAGTTTACCCCTAAGGGTGTCCCCACACCTAGAACAGAACACATTTTTTACTGTAGCCAGTAGTGTTGTGAGGGTGATGAAAACTACTAACTTTAGGGTCTTTTGGAGAATATAGCACAGATATCTGTAACTGTGGTGCCTTTAAAAACCTTTTGGTGAGACTGAAGTGTGTCTTTGCCATCAAACTGAATGAAACATGCTTTGCATATTATCCAGCTGTATTGTTGGCACTCAGGCTTCAATCTCCCGAGCTATTTTTCACTGCAGCCCACTGCACAGGTACAGGATCCTGGCCTATGTGAAAATCCCATTGCATCTGAGTACCTAAGCGGTAGGAGGATAACATGTTTAACAAATTGCTTAGCTGCAGTCAGACACAGCCCTTATTTTCTATTGGCCTGACTATTTTTTTTGTTTAAAGTAGCTTTCTTGTTGTTTTGCATGTTAACTAGAAGATTATTAGATGTGAAGAGACAACTTTAATCTCATTTCATGTGTAGCTCTGGGTCATGGATAAACAAAATTTGATCACTTTGTTCAAATTAAAAGCTAGTCAGCCAGATAATACTTCAGGCTCCTTATTTGAGGTACATGATGCCTGGAAATGGCAAAAATTGAAGGATTAAAAGCTAAATTTTTGTTTGCCCTACAGCTAGTGTTGGTATCCCTAGAATGATTATTTGGGGCTTGGTGCTAGTATGTTGCACTCCATACAGGGTAATGGATTACGTTTGTGAACTTCAATTTTCAGAAAGGATTTATTACTTGAAGGAAAATGAAGGAATATTCTGCCTTTCGTATGTTTTATTTGTTTAAAATGTGAGTGAGATAGAAGTGACAGGCATTTGTTTTTTAAATCCAGGTTTAGTATGCTTTGTCTTAGGTAAGTAATGGTATCTTGCATCTGTTGGGTACTGCTGTGCTTTAAAAGGAGCATCTTTGTTGGTGGTGAAACACTGTTATGAATACCAAGTGAAAATGGTTTTGTATTTGGTACCTTCTTTTTCTCCTTAAATACAAGTGCAAATTTTAATAATGAAATGCTTTTAAAAAAATAGTGAAACTTCAGTTTTACTAATACCTAGGCTTTGAAAGCTAAAGTTTTTAGCTTTCATGCACATGAAACAAACCTTGATGTTAAAGCACTAGGCTGTGCATTCTTATTGGCAAAGCTGTGTATGAAAACAAGAACACAGCTTCTGGTCAAATGATTTATAGAAACATGGGTTTATATAAAATCTTCCTGTTCATACTACTACTTTTACGTGTACATCATTGTCTTCTCCCTTCTGCCGTGCCCCACCACCCTACCAAAAAAAATGTGAAGCATAGTGTGCAATTAGCTAGGCTATTAATACAGCTTACTTGTTTATCAAATGAGACTACTCAGGAAATTGGTGGCTAGTTTGAGAGAGTGATGAAGAATTGTATTTTCCAAATAAAATTCAGTTTTACCCCAGTTTGGTTAGTTTGAGTGTTGCCTGGGGTAAGGTTTGATCCTTCTTTGCCTGAGTTAATTTGAAAAAGTCACCTTTAGCTCTGTTTTTACCAATAAAATATTTTACCTTGACAAATGTAAAGAGCAGCTGTTGTGACTTCGAAATTGGTACTTCCTTTTATTTTAACTGTTAACATCTGTGTGCCAGTTGCTGGTAAAGAAAACCCAGCAGGCACAGATTTCCAGAGGGATCAGTCAGTAAGGGACTGCAGCAAGGAAGTTAGTTACTCCCATTGCTGCAGCAGAGATCTGGGCCTTCCAGCTCCCAGGGCCTAGATACAAGTGTCAGCTTTTGCCTTGCATCGCTTTCTTCATTCCACCACGTGTTCCTTTGGGGTATCTCCTCTCCCAGTTTCTGCAGATGATTGGGGTGCTTTTGTTGATAATTTTTTTTTTTTCCCTGAAAGCTTGTCTTGGAAAGTACAGATTTCTTCCAGGGTATTTCACTGGTACGCAGGAGGCTCATCTCTATTGAGCCGTTATTGTGCTGCTTCAGTTATTTTAATAATTGTGTGTTGGTATTTAATTGCAACATCTACTTTCCCACTGACTCCTCAGACATTTTTGCTGGTAGTTCCTGTAACGCTTAAGCAAGCTGCGCATGCATATCCCCTGTTTCTCATTGAATGAGGTGCTTGTAAGCTTCCCAATCCATTCTGCCCTCTAATTACAAGCATTAGGCAATATGGTAATTCTGTGTTGAATCCAAAGGCACTCTAATTCTCCTCGTCTTCATAACTGGAGGACGTGCATATGTGCACGTTTCAACGCAAGATGTGTTTTGGCTGGATTATGCTATTGCTCAGCCCCATCTCTTTGGTACAACCCAAGGTTGTGTGTGTTCTCCTAAGCACAACTTCTATGTTGTTGTTTTTTAATGGTACAATACAATTTCCCCTCAGAGAGCTCTCTGTGGATGTTGCTTTCATTTAAAGCCCACCATAGGGTATGTTTTGAGCTGAGAGTGGCAGATTGCCACTGTGTGTGGTAGAGCTGTGGGAAGCGTTACAGAAGTGACTCGCCTCCGTATGGGAATAACTGGACTTCTGTGGCCTCGGATACTCAGGAGGTCACAGCAAGCTGATATAAAATTTTTTGTAAATTCTGTGAGTTGGTGTTGACGCAGGCTGTTATGGACAGTTCGTAAGTGCGTATTCATCACCTTTCTTAAAGCTGCTTCTTGGAGAGCACATCTCTGAAGAAAACTTCCTATCAGAGTGGAGCATTTCTTGGTTTGACCACGACATGTGCAAGGAGCTGGTGTCTTTATAGTTCATCCCAAGTGGTGTGGGGGCCCTTTTGCAAACAAGAGGTGTGAGACACTGCTGTGTAACTTTTCACCCTCTACAGCTAGGTAATTAAGAAATATCTATGATAAGACTTGACCTATCTGGAATAAATTTTCTGACTTGTACAGAAAACTTCACAGGAGTCTCGCTGGCCATGCTCTGCAAGGGTCGAGGTGGGGTAGTTAAAAGACAGGCCCCAAATAAATCAGCTTGGTCTCTCAAACTTCAGCATGATTTGGATTGGACCCATGTTAGAGAGACTTGTGGCACCTGTGGGTAAGGGGAGAAGTTCTTTTTCCTAAATAACTTTTCCAAAATGGTGTTGTCATGTAAAGTCAGTGGGCGTACTCCAATGCATCTACCCTTGGATCGGCTGACAAAGGCTGTTTACTATGGTTTAACTGGCAGCCTCTTGGCAGGTTGGACATCTCAGCACAGGCTGACCTGGGCACTTTTTATCTGGTTTCATCCTTTTCCTACGCCTTGAGAGCTACAAGGCACACGGGCCACACACTGACCCACAGTAAATATTTGCCCTGATCTACTGACCTGTGTAGCTGCCATTGCCAAGGCAGTAAGCTGAGTGCCTCGGCACTGAAGTGGAGCCCATGAAAATAAACACAGGGATATTATTACTTCTCAGTAATGGCAAAATAAGGCTTGTGAAACAGCGTTGTCTGCAAGAACATATTGCTCACCACAGACATCCACGGGGATGCCCAGACTTCAGTGCAGGCTTAGTGTGTTGCCAGCAGTTTTCTAGTGAAGATGAGAATATCCCCTTTTTACAGAGACAGAAGCACAAGTTCCCTGTTTAGGATGTAGCAAAGAGGGTTATTTTGTTCTCCACACTGTGTGGTTTTTGTTGGGTTTTTTGGTTTTGTTTTGGTTTGGTAGGTTTTTTTGGTGGCACCTAAATTGAATGAGTCTTCTATACCTTCTCCCTCTCTTTGCCGATGGTAGCTGGTCCAGAAGATTTTTTTTTTTTTTTGTGGACCAATATCCTGAAGTTGCTGAAAGTGTCAGTTATATTTATGTCTCTGTCCTTCAGTTGGAGGTTGCTGCTGTCACACAGTAGACTGATGGGCTGAGTATGAGAGATAAGGACTTCTGTTTTTCTGTGTTACAGCCTGTTTGTTAATGGAGGGAGGTGAAAGGGTATGCCCATATGCTCCCCAAGTAACTGACTGTCCCTTCCCTGGCGCTGAGGGCAGCATCTCAATTTCATAGTCCTGCCTTGCTGCACTACCTGGATTTGTGAGACTTAGGGTTGGCAGAGTATCCAACAGACCTCTGACTAATTTTGCTGCCCTGCAACATGGTAGCTCCACCATACCACAGCAATTGTATGGGTGGAATCTGTCTGCAGGTTCAAGACACCAACTTAGGTTCTGCCTGTGTCAGGAAAACGGTACCTTTGCAGGGCTGAGAGCTTTGTACAGACTTCTGTGAAGTGGAAGAGCTTAAATTCTGCGGAAATCAGTAGTTTAAAGGCCCTATTTTCTTTGGGTGAATGGATTTTTCTGATCTTGGTAGCAGTGTTGTTTTCAGTGTAAAGAGTTAGAATCCACATTAGAGAGGCTTGGCTGGTTTGCTGAGGGGTGGTGGCTAGTGCTGTGTTAGCCTTATAGCTACCAAATTATATAAAAGAGAGGGTAACGCCTTAAAGATGTGGCATACTATTGAGACTGCAGGTCAGAACAAGGCTCTCAACAACACAGTTTCTTTACTAAAGGCAGAGTGTATTTAGCCAGGAGTTTGTAATTGCCTGCTAGCTTAATCACGTTAAGAACTGCCAAGTTTCAAGTCTTGCTTCATGTTTAGGGGATGATGAGACAGCCTGTCCTTTCCTGGGCCTGAGCTGATTTGGGCAAAAAACTTTGGAATTCTTACTGTTTTGTTTAAAGATGGTGTTTTAACAATTCCTGAATAGATGTCCTTGAATAGGAATTGCAGAAATATTGCAGAGACCTTTTGTTGGAGAGAAGATTGAGCACAGCTGAGATGCTGGACCTTTAATAGAGAGCAAATCATACAGGACTGAGTACACTGATATGAAAAAAAGAGATTGGGGAAAGCCTTGTTAAAGATGAGGCAGTGGTTTGTTTGTGGTTTTTTGTTTGTTTTTGTCTTTTTTTCCAGAAGATGCCAGTGGGTTTAGAAGTCTTGCATCTGAGCTGCCTCTTAATATCCTTGAAATCCCTTCACAGAATCTACCCTTCATGCAGAGGAGTCTCTTGAATTCCATCTGAGTGCCAGTTCATGAGGAAAAAGGCCCAGTGAGGGGAGAGAAACTCTATATACATGTGCACTGGTTTCACGTGTATGAGTCCAGGACCAGCTGATAGCTGTGGTGACATTTTAGCTCTGCTTGTGCCTCCTTCTAGAACAGTGAGGTTTGGGAGCGGTGGGAGTTTATTTTCTATTCTGAGGGCTGTTTAGCTGATCTGTGTCCCTTGGTGCTTCCCATGCATGTATTTTAAAAGTTAGATTTTTAATTTCCTGTGTTGTGTTAAAGCTGTGTGCAACCTCATCTGTGTTTTCATAAGGATTCCTCCCTTCTAGGTGACTAGGTAGAGTAACATTTTGAAGCTCCTGCCAGCTTGTTTTAATGTCTTACTAGAGAACAGCTGGAAAAACACTAATGAAGTCTCAAGTAATTTACAGGGGAATAAAGACATTATTTTATTCAAGTGGAATGGTGCTTCCTTTAAGCCTGACTTGCTCAGTGTCTGATAAGGAGGCAGGCTGGTAGCACTGTTGATCCTGGGGTTTGTTCAGCAAGAGATTCCTACGGATAGTTCTTAAAATAACGAGAGCTAATGTTGCATCACTCTGATTAGGGGAGCCAGTTGAAAATTATTTTATTCCCTTCAATATTTATTTTCATACCGCGGTTCTTGGGAAGCCCATAATTTAGGAGAGTGCAGTTCAGAGCTTCCATATTTGCAGATTTTGATTACTAATTTTTTTTTATTGCTTATGAAAGCATTCAGAGGTGTTCTTGTTGCAGCTGTGGAGGCAAGATAGAGGGTGTCAGATGATAGTATGCAGGGGCCATTTGGTAGGGGTATGTTGTTAGGTATTGGGCCGTGGTTCACCCTAATACTGGGTTTGGGATTAGTATTATGGTTTGGTCTAACGGGTGATGATACACAAGGGTTAGACCTAGACTTGGACTCATACCCCAAAGTTACAGATTCCGGCTGATCATATACACTAACTGACTGTCTGAATTTCACCTATCAACCCCTTCCAGGCCCAGCATGAGCCTTAATTTTTACAGGCATAAATCCTGATCCTAACTACCTTTCCTCTTAGCTCCACCTTTAGACATAGTCTTTGTGATAAAGCTCTGAGCTTAGGTATCCAACCACTATCGACCATAGCTCAAAGGTAGCGACCCTCCCGCTCCTCAGGCCACAAGCCTTGCCTAGTGCTTGCCTCGATCTGGCTGGCAGCTCTTGCTAAGGGAAGCCCTAAACCTCACCAAATGTCACTTTTGGACCTAGTTGATAACCCAAATTCAGTACCTGCTGCTGACCCAAGTTCACCATGAGAGACTCGGGGCTGAAAACAGCCCTGACCACAGAACAAGCTGGGAATTCAAATGTTCTCCCTCGTTGCATGTAGGAATCATTCAGAAATGGTGTCTGGATTAAAAACATCATACATGGAAATAAAAATGACAAATTATGTCTAATTGCTGTGGAGAATCTGCCGTCTGGGTTCTTCAGAGAACAGGCATTGTAATTTTTTTCACCTGTTGTTTTTTTCCTCTTCCCTAGCTATGCGGACACTTAGTGAAGACACCATCAGGCTCTTTCTCCAGCAGATAGCAGGTGCCATGAAAATGCTGCACAGTAAAGGCATCATCCATCGGGACCTGAAACCACAGAATATCCTCCTTTCCTATGCTGGAGGCAGGAAATCAAATCCCAACAACATTCGCATAAAGATTGGTAAGACCCCATTGTAAACATGACCCTAAGCGCTCTCAGGAGAGTTTGGTGACAGATAAGTGGCAAGTCTCAATCTTTCTTTGGGGAACTGTCTAGAATAAGGAAAGAATTGCTGCACTTTTTAAAATGCCCTAATGTTGTTCATCTTCCTCGCCTAGTTCCTCTGCTAGACATAACCTTCAGTTGGCTCCAAGCAGTAGGAGCAAGAGCTTTCTGCTCTGCCAGGAGACAGACTAATGCAAAAGAATTGGGCAGGCCTTGCTCCGTTTCCAGCTGACTGGTGCCTCTCTTGGCAAAAACAAATACCAGCCTGCCCTAATTGACTTGTAATCTCCAGGCTTACCAAGAAATAAGCAGCCGTTGTGGCTTTTGTCTTTGGCTTTTAATAGTATTGAAGTAAATGTTGGTGCTTAAGGCCTAAAGCTAGCTGCTCTCCTGGCTGGCCTCAGAGAGCACAATGGGAGTCAGGCCCACCTAAAAGAAGGCGTTTCCACAGTCCAAATTAGAGGCAAGCTTCTCAGCTGCATCTTGAAGAAATTCACTTTTTGCACATAAGGCAAATGGCATGGATGGACCAGTAGTTGGGACAAATGCTCCAGAAACCCAGTTACAGACCACATGTATCCCCCTGTGGTCCCTCAGAAATGAGTGCTGGATGATATTACCCTCAACATGTGGACTTTTGATTAAGTTACAGTTCACAAGCTGAAGCTGACACCAGTTAGATAAAACTGTCCCTCACCTGAACCCTGTGCTGTGGAAGAAGTGTTAATGCTTTCATTCAGCTGAGAAATGAGGTCCAGTGGAAAAGTTTGAAATGTTGCTGCCTGTTTGGCTGAAGCATGGGTTTTGGGGTATTTTTGGTTTTGTTTTGGTTTTGTGGGCTGTTTTTTTTTGGGTGAAGTGCAGAGTTATCTGGAAGGTGGAAGTGAGTGGGAACTGCAAACGCAGGCAGGAGGGCTGCAGACATGGCTACTCTTCGGTGTGATGTACCCTGCAACCTCTCCCTCCTGCTTTGCTGAGAAGTACATGGTCCAGGGAATAGCTAGCTGTACCAATTCATTAGTGACAGATGACAGTGTAAACAGCTGTGTCAATCTCCTAGCTTGAAATATCTGGTAACCTTAAGAGAACCCCTAAGTATCATATGATCAGATGCTGAGTAACCTGCAGAGGTAATTCATCTTGGTATTCCTTGTCCCTGGCGGTATTCTAGCCGCCAGGTGAACTGTGGCTCAGCTTTCTGCCCTTGTGCTGGGGTTAGCAGTGTTGAAACTCTACTAAAGGAACAGAGCAAGACACTTTTCAGTAGGTCTCGTCTAGAAATTTGTGTGGTGGTGAGTAGTGGGTTTCTCTTGGTTGTCTGTTGCATTGTAGCCTTTTCAATGGAGGGGAGCTTTCAGTTCCCCAAATTACAAGTTGAGATAGCAGCAGATGAACTAGCTAGCATGAACCGGCATGCTCTCAGTGAAGTCAAGAGAGCTTTACCAGCTTCCAGCAGCTGGCATTTTAGAGTGCAGGCAAATGGGTGCAGGAAGAAGTGAGTGTTGATATCTGAAAAATGGATAGGAGTTTGTTCTTATGAATACTTTTTTTGTGGCTTGGTCTATCCTTTTCTAGTGTCTGTAGTGTGTATTAATAACTAGCACAAGGGCGTTACTACTTGAGAAGAGAGCTATGAAAGTCTTGTTAAGATGGGGTACTTCACTTGCTGCAAAGATTCATGGGAAGTGAAAGGAAAGTAGAGGGAATCAACTGGAGAAGGTGCAGTCTCTCTAGAGTTGGTGTCTGATCCTGACCTACCTCTGTTTCTCTCTGTAGCTGACTTTGGGTTTGCCCGATACCTGCAGAATAATATGATGGCAGCAACATTGTGTGGTTCACCAATGTACATGGTAAGTATGTTTTGCCTACAGATTTTTCTGTATTATTCTTACTTTGCCGCCCAGAAGCAAGGCTTTATTTTTCACTAGTCTTTCCCCGAAAGGTGAAGTTTTATTTACTTGTCAGAAACCAACTATTGCGCAGGGAGACTTCATAAAATTGTAGCTCCTGGTAATGTTGGACAATAGGTGCCTGTGTTGTCATCTAACTTTCAGGTGAGCTGTGGATAAATAAAACTGAACAAAATGGACTATTGATTGCTGTCTGCTTCCAGAAACTGCATCTTCCAGAGGGGACCAGGGCCTCTCCACTGAAGGCAATGGGAAATGAAATCCGTTTTCTCTGCTGTAAGCAAAGCAACAAGAAAAGAGCGTGAGAGCTGGGGTGGTATTTCACACATCTGGCTATATTTGAGGTGTTGCTTTCTTGGAGAGGAACCTCAGTAAATCACTGCTTCAGCAGGCCCTCTTGAGACAGAGTGGTTCTACAAGCCTGCTGTCACCTCAGGCTTGGCACTCTTTTTTTGCTAAGGCTACAGCATCAGGAGCAAGGTCCCTGTCTTTAGCTTTTTGGTCTTGCAAAATCCATTCAGATCTATGGACCTATGCAGGCAGAGATTTTGCCATCTGGCTGACGTACTCTTAAGTATGCTTTGCTGTACAGCTCAGCAGATGGGTGTAAAGGGAGCTTACCTGCTTCTGTTTGCAATTTGTTTTGTGCATTCCCACTCCCTAACCCCCCTGCCTGCTGCCCGCCCTCCCCCAATTCTTTCGCCAAACCAGCAGCTTCCAGGATGACTTCTTAGTTTGTGAAACAGATGTGTTTAAAAAACCAAACTGATCCCTTTTGCGCCCTTTGTACTTTCCGGTCTGGGACTAGGATGAGAGGAGCTGATCTCTTGTTTGTGCTTATGGCAGCAGTCAAGATCTCTGTGTTGCATCGAGTCAGTGAAATTAAAAATTACAAAACCAGGCCAGAAATAAAAACGTCAGAGCCAGCCATGTAATAGTTCCTGGGGATATGGGTGTCTGAGCTCAAAGTAAAAAGATGATGTGGATCAATTTAGGTTTACGTTTTTCTAAGTGTCCTGGGGCAGTAGGCACCTGATTTTGAACATGATCTAATCCGCTCTAAGTTTTTTGTCTGTACTCTTTGGGCAGAATTAGGCTGGACTGTGCTGCACTGCCCAGGGGTAGTGTGTTTGGTAGTCTATTCCACAGTCCTAACTCAGGTAAAACAGACTTCCTCTCTCTTCATTTTTTTTGAAGCCTCATGTTTATTTGAACTATGCTATATGTGAAGATGATGTAATTTTTTTTCTCCTGTGAGAGTTTCCTGAATTGTCTATTTTTAGTGATACTTTTTCTTTTGGAACCTCTTGTGAAAGTAAATGAAAACACCCAGCTTATTTTTTGAAAGGGCTGGAGGAAGCTGGTGATGACCTTTTTCTTTTTTATTTTTTTGTTTTAAACAACTGTGGACGTTACAGGGAATCTCAGAATGTTTCATATTGTTCTCTGTTTACTGATGGATTTGAAGGAAGATGGAGAGGGAGGGTTCAATTGGGATTTTGAGGGTGTCTGAAGTCTGTCCAGACTGCTATTGTGGATCTTGTGCGGCAGCCCTGGGAACACCTGCTGGCAAGGCAGGCCCTTGTTCCCTGCTTTAGCTCGTAGGCCATTGCTGCTCTTTTCATTTTGCTCTTTTAAAAAAGAAAGGTATTTCACCCACACCAGAATGAGCTTTCTCTCTGAACCCTGATATGATCCATGTCATGTGAGACTCGAAACCTGCTTGTGCAGTTCTTGTCCTGCTTCCTTGGCTTTGTTTGGTGTCATGCCTGCTTCCCTTAGGGACAGACCGAGCTCCTGTCTACAACTTGTTTGCTGCCATTTTTTTTCCGTTACGTGTGGCCTTTACTTCTAACAGCTAGAAAATTGATCCTATTCCATGCTGGCGGCACTGCAATGAAATCTGTTATAAACATGTGGGATTAGCAAGCCTACCCTTCTGTCCTTCTGCGGCTGCCGCTCCTAAGGCACGTTGCCTCCTGCACCTCCACGGGGCTTTGTGGACTTGCACTGTCTCCAGCCTCTGGAACAAGCCTGAGAGGGAGCAACCAAGGGCACAGTGTGAGACTAGAAACCAGAGTCTGAGGCACAGCAGGGCTCAAGCTGTTGGACTGAAATGCACAGATCTGCCTTTGAACCCAAACTGTGACCTTGGCAGCAGGCTCTGGAGCATAATTAATATGCTGCCATCTTGGGCTAAATGACGAAAGTGCATAAGTGATGCAGATCAGAATGGAGGCTGAAGCTTACCTGTGCAGTGTGGGCCTTTACTCTTTTTGATCATTCACCTGTTACTTGCTCTGGTTTAGAAGATCTGTCTGTGTGGTTTCAGTAAGGATTCTTCCGAGCACAGGTGGATTCGTCAGAAAATAGTACACTGAGAAGGGAAAGTACTGCGTTTGCCCAAACTAGCCAAACAGCACAGGGTATTTTTTTTGTCTGCCTGAATGAAAGTCTCTGCTTCCGTCATTTAAATAGGGAATTGGGCCTTTCAAGGTGGTGTTACAGTCTTCTCAGGAGCAAATCTTTCATCGTTATTGAGGAATCTAGCTCAAGAGTTTTTAAAGCGTAACAACGACTTCTGTTTCTTTCTTGCAGCTGCTAAAAAAAAAAAAAGCTACATCTTTTATAAAACAGATTTCTATTCTCTCCCCAAAAAGGCACCAGAAGTCATCATGTCTCAGCACTACGATGCCAAAGCTGACCTCTGGAGTATAGGAACCATCATTTATCAGTGTCTAACAGGAAAGGCTCCTTTTCAGGTGAGTTGCTTGGATCTAATGTTTCTGACTCTCTTGCTTTTTTTTCTCTTTTTCCTTTTAATCCATTTACTCTAAGGCTTCTGTCACCTATAATATTAATTCCCATGGATCCAGCCTTATGGCAGTCTGGCTGTCCAACACCTTGACAATGTGGTGCTTCATATGTTGTAATGCTGGATGTGTTACTAGACTATGACTCTCCTTCTCTGGGCGGTATCTCAGTGAAATGTATTTCCTGGCTATAAACCCTTAGGGAAGGGTCATCTATTCAGAAAACTACCATGAATCAGTTAAAGCAGTGTTTTGTTTTTTTTTCCAGACCCACACTTAAAAAATCACTTTCTATTTACAACTGTACTCAACGTATAATTTATAATTCTGTTGGGTATGGAAAGACAATATGAAGATTGTAATTGCAAGTTAATGTTCGGGATGGTTTGGTGCTAACTGGTGTATTGCAGCTAAATTGACTTTGTTTTTAGAGCAGTTAAGTACGATCTTATTGAAAGGATCTTATCTGTCATCTCACAGCCTGAAATGTTTATGTTCATCAAGTCCAAACACCTCCAAATATAACACAGTCCAGTAAAACTCCACCCTGTAATTTATGCCATAACTTCTGGATGAGTTAGAGCATATCTTTTGTGAAAGACATTCTCTGATTTTAAATTTTCGAATGATGGAGAATTCATCACAGCCTTATACAAGTTGCTTCAGGATTATTTCACATATTTTTAATCATACATAGCTGGAGTTTATCTAGGTTCAGTGCATTTTTCTTGTTCCCAATCATTACTGTGCCATACTGTGTATTACTTTTCTTCTTCCATGCTGAACGAGATCTGTGGACTCTCTCTTGCAACCACTATTTTAAAGTACTGTACTTGTCGGGTCTCTTTTCCTCACTGTCTCACAGCATAGCAGAAAGATGCTTGAGTTGCTAATACTGCTTTGCTTCTCTAACATGCGAGCTCTGTAGAGCTCACCTCTAATCCTTGGAAAAAGACCAAACCTCAAATTTGTATGCTGATGTGTCAGCTGATGCCAACTCTTCAGCTTCTTAGATCAGTTAAGGCAAATGTGAACTGTGGCCCTCTTTTCTCATGTCCTGGCATGTCTTTATCTTGACTCCCCAACAAAAAAACCCAAACCAAGAAAAACAAACAAACAAAAACAAACAACCGAAACAAAAATAAAGTAAACTGGGGGGTGTGGTGTGGTGTGCGAATCTGTGCTCATGTAATAAGGCAAATTTTATGAAGTGCAGGACTTTGAGCTTTAGTTCCACAGCTCCTTAGAATTTCACACAAGACCCTGAATGTTTATGCAGTTACATCATCAGGAAGGATAAAGTGAATTCTGAATCTCTTGCAGGAAAGAAAATACAGAAGTAAACTAATGATATGTTTTGGTTTTGTCTAGAGCCAAGAACACTTTTCTCCTTCAGAGTAATTTTTTCCCTGCTGTCATAAGAATCTTCCATTCCAGTGCTTTATGTTCTGTCCACCAGCTTGCTCTGTATTTAGAGCAAGACTTCATTTCCTTTGCGTGTTTCTCTTTTTCTTATAAACACCTCTACAAAGTATACTGAAACTCCTGAATGGCTCCTGTTTACTGGTTGCATCTGCTTGTTGTCAATGTTGGTATCTTTGTTTGAGAGGAGAAAATGAGGGTTAGGATAAAAGAAAATAAATATTTGTGCATTAAGAAAAAAATACGGGGGTGGAGAAAGCAAGCTTTGACTGCATGCATAGGAGCACCTTGCACTTGTTCTGTCTTGTAACTTGCCTTTTAGTTTCTAAAGGCACCTTGATACTGTACTTACTCAAATGATTTAGTTATCATTTAACATGGTGACTTTATCATAGGTGTTCTTTGCTTAGTAGCTTACGCACAGCTGTGGGGCATCTGGTTTCTTTGAAAAGAATTAGGTGGCTTTTATTGTTGGTCATTGAAGCATGTCACAGAAATGTTCTTCTGAAAACATTTGTTCTTTTAGAGAAGACTTTTCACAGGAAATAAAATTGAATACTAGTCAGCTTCATTTAGCTCTCCAGACAAGGTTTTGAAAGGACAGGGGGTCAGAAAACCATCAGCACTCTGCCTGCATGTGTGTCCTCAAGCTCACACGGAGGGGAGAGCAGTTCTGTATGCTTGTGTCCCTCTGAGGCATGGCAGTACCCTGCCTGGTGGTGGTCAGTGAAGGGACATTTCGGTCCCTGCCCAGCAGGTCCTGATCCTTGCTTTGTGCTTGCCTGACTGGATAACTTCTCCCTTTCCTGTATATATCCGACATCTGTTGGGCTGGGGACGGGGGTCACTTGTTTCTCTATTTCAATTTTTGCCCACGCCCTTTCCTCTTTTGGCATTTGTATTTTGAAGCAAAATGCAGGGCCCCATTTGTTACTGCAGTAGCAGCTGGGGATTTGTTTGATCAGGCAGAGAGAAAAGCTCAGCCCAGATGGTTGTCTGTGTATCATCTATTTGTTTTGACCATGTGTGTCACAAATTGCCTTCTCCTAGCTGCGAGTTTCAGGTGAAAGAAGCCTGACCAGGGCAGATGTTGGAAAGCTAGTTAAAGGTTAACTGGCTTTATTTCTTTATTGGTATGACTGTGTTGTAAGAACTTGCTGATGGTCACTGAGCAGACGGGAAGCTATTGTTTACAGGGCTTTTAGGAGGAGAGAGGGGTAGTGGACAGAGGTGATGAGGAGACCATGAATAGGAACGAGTGTTTTTGGGAGGGGCATCTGCAAATCGGTGGGGAGGTAACAGGCTGATTCCACATAGTGCCACCAGCAGACCCAGTTGGACAGGGCAGCCACGAACTGGATTTCTGATCTTAACCTCTTCAGACTAAATCCTCACCATGCCTTCCCTTCCATACTGGTAAGGACAGCCCCTCATGTCTCTAGCTGAGATTCCCATGGGAATCTGGAGCACAGTGGCATGAAACACACTGCGTTTGGGCACTCTAGCTGTTCACTGTGTGAGCCAATTAGGCACCTTCACGAGGATGCAAACCAAAAGGATTCGAGTGTTATCTGCAGTGGGGAGGAATGAGCTTTCTAAAAATAAAATAAGGCTTCAGGGGCTGGGTTAAATGGAGAAAAGATCAAATGTGTAGAAGCGGTCAGGCAGCTGTCAATCCAGAAAGTGCTTGTAAATCAAGACAGAGATGTGTGTATGTGCGTGAATGTGATTTCTGGCTGTCTCAAAGTTAAAATTAACTACAGCTGGGTCACCCAAGGCAACTTCCCTAAGCCGGTCCTGTCCCTTCCCTGCTTCACTGCATGCAGACAATAAAGAAGCTGCTGATGCTCAGATGTGAACAGTTGGTAGAATGGCTGGTGAAGCTGTCTTAAGGAGCTTTTTGTATTAAACATGCCCATAAACAAAACAGTGAGACTGCCATAGGGATGAGATTAATGGGATTCATAATCCCTATAAACAGATTTGCTGAGCAATATATTAATGTGGAATTGTTAATTTGCCTTGCCTAATAAGTGGTCTGCACTTGCATCTCTTCATTCCTGTCACTGAGGACAAGACTTGAACAGTGTGTTTCCTGGTCTTGCTGACCAGTACTAGGAAATGCCTTGAGAGTGTAGTGGTTTTCTCTTGTCCTTACCTGAGCTGAAAAGATTGGGACCCAGTGCCCACCATGAGGTGATGTAGCCTGTGTAGACAGGTGACGACCAGAAGCAAAACTGGAGGCAGAAAAGAAAAAGATTTACACAAGGTCTAAAATATCTTCCAAAACCTATCTAGTCCTTGTCAGATGGTGTTTTAAATATGATTAAAGTTAAACGGCCTCAGTCTCTTTTGTGTGGTTGTTTGGTGGTTTGTTGTTTTTGGGTTTTTTTTGTGGTGGAGGAATCACACTGATGTTCCTCGTGGTTTCTGTTGTGTGACCCCTTTAAAAACCAGGCAACTCTTGGTAAGCAGACACACTGCCAAGCATGCCTACTTTGTGTCAGAGCTGTCTCTGGCAGTGGCACAGGTCTGCTTGGACATCAGATCCTGCTAAGGACCATGAAACCTGGTTGTCTGCTGTCTGAGCTTTTACATGAATCTTCTCCTAGCTGCTTTACGGACATGGTGTGCTGTGTCTGTAGGAGAGTGAGCTGGTGAGCAGGGAAGTGACTAGAGGAAGCTTTGCTGCCTGCTCTGGCAGCTCTGAAGGAGTTAACTTGCCTGCGTATGTTCTCATCCCAGCTAGCTGTTATGTGAAAAATTAATTTCTAAGCCTGGTGTACCAAGTCCACTGCTTTATTTCTAGGTTAATTCTGACTGCGTAAGTACTAGGATTATGTATCACTTAAAACAACTGCTATGTTGTGAAATGGGCCTTGAGGAAGACTAGGGAAGGGAGGATTTTATACCCAGAATTTGAACTCCTGGTTTATTTGTAGGCCTGCTGGTTTCCTGTTCCCAAAGCTGTTCCTCTGGACTGTCCTGTGTCAACGGGGACAGGTATTCCTGGCAGTGGTAGGTTATTCTGCTGAGACTGGGTGCAGTGATTGACTTGTTGCTGTAGTCAGTGAGCCATTGGCTTTTGGACCAGTGTTTGTGGGTCTGACCCTGCTCTGTTGTGAGTAGAGAGAAAAACATCCATGGACAGCTAAAGAGAAAGGTTTAGGGGTTTTGCTTGTTTGTGGTCCTTGTGCTTTCAGGTTCCCCCAAGTGCCAGCCACTTAGTTGTGGAAGTCTTAAAATATCAGCTGTTAAGACTGCACAAGCAGAAGGTATTTGCAGAAGGTTTTCAAGATTTTCCCTAGAACTACTGAGCTAGAAACATCATTACTTCTTTTTTTCTTTTTAACTTACCTGAATCCCCTCTCTGCACATCCAAATCCCCAGGAATCCCAAAGGAAAGGATTCAAAGAACAGAGCAGATACCATGCACCTGCTATGAAGTGTTGACTAGACAGTGCTGTTCACTGAGGGTGTGAATGTCTCTGGCCTTCTGACTGAGCGCTGGGCTTTTGCATCCAGCCTTTGCCCAAGCGCAACAAATTCAGTGCTGAGTGCTTTTGGAAACACCACCCTGTATACTTTTTTTGTGTGCAATTTGCTTGCAGGCAGCCAGCACCGAATGGGATTTGGCAGGGTTACACTGAATGCCTTTGTTGGCTCAACATATTTCCACTGCTGCTCAGGACAAAGTAACAGAGTGGCAGGAATGATTTTGTCCAATTGTCTTTATATATAGAAAAGACAGATGGAAACAGAGCCAGTTACACTAATGCAGCTGCCTCATAGTAACATGAGAGAGGGAACAAGGGCATGAATTGGCCTGCTGGTGTCTCCTGTTCTTGGGGAAAACTGAGCTGTCTGTTCGGCATCCCTGTTTCTGACAGATGGATGCTGTCCTACAGGTAGCAGCTGGTTCTGTGTACCTTGAATGGTCTAGTCGTTAGGTGCCTACAATGTGCTTTTTCTGGTGTCTTTCTTGGGTAGGGTATATCTGCCTGGAAGGTAGATTTCAAAGGAAGTCCTTGACTTCCTAGAATAAGGAATTCAAATGGCATTTTCGATGTCTTACAAATGTTTCTGCCTTCTCCCCCACCCCCCATGATTGTCAGAGAAGCACTATTTATTGAAAGAAGAGGTGAGCAAAGTGGCTGAAGGTACCAGTGCTTTATGAAAGGGATGCTAACAGCAGGAGAGCAGTGGGCATGTTACTGCGAGCCTGCTGCTAGCAGCAGAACTGTGTGACTCAGTTGATTGATAATGAAGTTATGTGAAGATGCAGTTGGTTTTACCAAATTAATGGTGATCTGTGCTGGGCTCTCACTGAAATGACTCTGTTCCACAGCAGGCAGCTATGGAAGATGTCCCTGCCCATGGTAGGGGCGGTTGGAACTAGATGATCTTTAAGGTCCTTCCAACCCAACCTATTCTATGATTCTATATCAGAGACCAGCCTTGAATTGTGGGCTCTTGGGGACAGCCCTAGTGAGGAAGTGTTGTCTGGGTGGGTAGGAGCTAGACACCCTGAGTATGGTCCTTGCAGAACAAGTGGGAATTGTACTGACACAGCAGAATGTGGAGAAACAACATCCCTACAGGGATATCTTTTTAATTTGTACAAAGAGGAGGGGAACTTTACTGAGGATTTTGTTCTATCCAAGCTAGTACTTAGAAACCCTCTCTGATGAACTGGGCTTTGCGTGTGTGCTGCTTTTAATATACTCTGTCTTTATTGCCAGGAAAATATCTGACAAAACAGTGTTTGAAATAGATCAGAGCTTCATTGTATTTGTGAAACAATTGGGTTGTTGCAACAGGAAATGAACAGAGCAAACAGCCAAGGCTTGTGTATCTCTGATGTGAGCAAGCACTTCGCTTCCCTGCAGTGGACTTCTGTTCCTCCTTGTACATTATGTCTGTCAGGCGTATTTTTTCATCACGCAGAGCGTTGTGGCCAAGCCATTTGGTGCAGTGTGTATGCTTGCCTCGTTAAAGTTTGCCAAATATTAAGAATCTAATTACAGGGCAAGATCTGCAAGGGGAAAGTGGTAAAATGGAGTTTTACTGAACCAGGTCAAATAGAGTGGCAGTGATTGGAAATTTTGATGCAGTTTGGCATCTATGTAACAAGATGCTTTGCTAAATAACATTCATTTTAATGGTTTGTGAAGAAAGTATTTTTGCACCTCCTGTTTGGGTCCCTGCTGTGTCTGAACAGCAAAGGATACGTTGTTGCAGAAAGGAGAACCAGGAAATCCCTCTTACTTCCTTCTTTTAGGAATCCAGTAGCTCTTACTGGTACAAATTGATAGGAGAGCTGTGAAGCTTGGGTTGCTAAGACTGTGAAAGAAATACTATCCTGATCAGTACTATACAAGGCTATTGATATTAGCAGCTTTTGAGACTCTCCCTTTGGTTTCTCTTGAGGTTTTGTACTGAGCTCTCAGTTACCCTTAATTTTCATCTTCAGCCAGAGGTTGTAGGTGATGTTGAAATGGCATCTTACGTGGCTGCTTTTCCAGCTACAATGTGTTAGTGGTATTTTGATAGCCATCTGCAGATTAGCTTGTCTGATTTGCTGCTTTAAGCATCTTAATTAACTGTAAATGCTTCTAATTTAGAAATGGAAGTAGATGGAAGGCTCAAGGGTTTTTTGAGCCTGTCCTGAACATCAGGAGAAGCTGCCTGTTGCCTCTTCATTCACACTTTTCCTACACACTCTGCTGCACCAATAATTGACTGCAGATGAATATCTCTGATTTTCCTTCCCTGTTTATGTGTACCTTCATGTCTGTGTCATGCCAGCTGGCCTGCTCTGCCTTTAATAAAAAGACTTTGCCTAAGCTTGAGACATTTGAGTTAATTTACTGGCCTGTTTTATTCATTGCATAAAAACAAATGGAGAAATGACGTTAGGAGATTTTTATGTGTCTGTGCTTCTATACTGGTGATTTTATTTTTAACTTTAGCTCTAAATCTCATGTTGTGCCAACCATTTTTTTTGTTGTGTTAAATCCCATCCCTCAGAATTTGGGATCTGGTTGTCAAAGTCCCCAGCAGTTGTGTATGTTACTGCACAAATAGAAACTGTGGCTTGAGACCCGGCTATCTGGAATTAAAATAGAAAAACCTAATTCAGTTGCTGTTTCCCCATGTTACTGGTCTCTTCAGAGATCCCTTGCCCATCAACAAGCTCCCTGCCCCTTTTCTAAATGCCCTGCAGCATTAATCCATGTTCTCAGTGGGATCTGCCATTCATCATTTGGGACTCCACACGTCTGCAATTATTAAGCCTCCTGGGTGAGGCTATTAGGCCAGCTCAGACCTGAGCATCAGAGTCCACTGCAATGAAGCTTAGCCTTTGAGAGGGGACAGTAGGACAGAACCAGGTCAGGGACAAAAAGACAGTGGACTGAAATACTGTATTTTCACTCTGGCACAGTGCTGGCTTTTCAGTCTAAAGCAAGCTGCAGGTTCTCATTGTCTGTGCTGGTTCAGCAATTGAAAAGTGCCTCTCTGCTCTTCAGAGTAGCTGTGAAATGGAAATGCTAATCCCTTTCCTTCATTGTCAACTGCTTCATGCACTCGTTTTCTTTCTCCTCTACAGGCCAGCAGCCCACAGGATCTTCGCCTCTTCTATGAGAAAAACAAGATGCTGATGCCAAAGTAAGCATTTTTCCAGTGTTATCATTTGTATGCACTTGTTTACTCTGTATTTACACCTGTCCTCACATGGTCCTAGCTTGTCACTCAGGGAGGTGACTGTAAAATATTTGGCCACTTGCCTTCCCCCATTCCTTAAACCAGCAGTGATGTGGCCCAGAGAAAGTCAGACAACAGCAGATTGCCAGAGTTGGTGTTCTGTCTTTCTGCAGATACTACTACTTTCCTGCATTGCAAAAATTCAGGATTGTTAGTGATTTCAAGAGCCAGCTGGTGATCCTGTCCCACATATGGCTTCCCTGAGGCTGGGAGCCTTGGGAAGAAATGATGGCAATTCTTGAATCATGCGAGCCCCCAAACTGCAGTCTCTCCTGTAACCTGCCATACCTGACTGCAGATCACATTCCCATTTCTCACGTGTCAGGGCAGCAACTGCTTGTGTCCATCCTCCTAATAGGAAATATTATAACCTCGATGGAAACGGACACTGCTGCAGTGTCCAAGGGGAAGATAACTGCTTTCGTCCCACTGGGGTGTATGTTACCTAGCTGCTCAGTGCTGCGATTTGTCAGTGTATTTTGGTTTTGTTGCTGTGGTCTTTCCTTTTGATCTCTGAGCTCTTAAAGCAGAATCTCATGCTTGCTCTGAAAACCTTAGCCTGGTATAGAGACAGGACTGAAGTTCCACATCATGCATCCAAAACTTGGAAGGCCTTTTTTAACCAGAACGTTAGCTTCCATTTGGCAGAGCTGCTAATGCAGCCACATACGCAGGAAGTTCATTGAGTTGCTGTATATGGATATTTTTTTTTCTTATCAGTTTAGACAGCTCCAAGAGATAGCGGAAGGGACTGTGAAGAAGCTAGAGCTCTTATTAATGACTCGTGCTATGCATTTAATTTCCCTTTAAGTGCTTCCTTTTTTGATGTGAGGAGAAGGGACAAATTTCTACCATGGTTAAATCTGGTACATCTGCATACTCTCCTGGATTGCACCAGAGGATGTGATGGAGTAAAATACCCAAACAGAACAATTCAAGGCAAAAACACTGCTGCATAGTTGGAGCCAGATAGGCTGTGCGAGCAGAAAATGGAGCTTCTCTTCCCCCTACACAGCCTAAAACATGTCTGCTCATCTTTCAGGTAGTCCCTCTTACTGAGAAAGAAATTAATCCCTACCATTAATAAGCTTCCTTGTGTTGATGATGCTGCCCTGCTGCTGCTTTGGCCGGTGGTGCCTGAAGTAGGAAGCAGGCGAGGGGAGAAATGAAACTCAGCTGTAAGAGGAGAGCATGCCTATTCTTGTAGGGATCAGTCTTTTCTCCATTGTTGCAAGTCCTTTATGCAGTCTGCATTTAGCATTTTCACTTATCTCTGCTTTTTAACTACCATATTCCTTCAAAATTTAGATCCAAGCCCATTGTTTTTTCACCGTAGAAGTCAGATCCAAAGTGGCCTTTGTGTAAATGCCAATTTGCTGCTTTCCGAAATCAGTTTGTCTCTTAACATGAGCTGCAATCTGTGCTATTTCCTGAGTAAACATGAATAAACTACCTCCACCAGCCCTGCCAACACAGGATGAAACACAAAACCGCTCCAGAGACCTCCTTCTCAGACTGCAGCCGTGGCGGGATTTGGTTTCATTCTACTTGGGGCTAGGCAGGCTGGCACTCACCTCCCTGGCACCACCATGAAAAGTGCTATATTTTGGCTTGGGAATGGGGTGGGGAAGAAAAGCTCATTGAATACTCACCAGTGGTCTCTGCCTGCCGGGCTGGTGCTGTTGCTGACAGGTGAAACGCCATTCTGAGGTGGGGAGCCCATGCCAGTAGGAGAAAGGCCAAAGGCCTCACAATTTTAACAGCACTGGTCTAAATAGCTAACATTCATTGTGCTGATTTGCATGGCAAAGTGCATTCTAGATCATGGGGGGAAGGAGGCAGTTCTGTTGCTTATGTTTAAAAAGATAGCCTTGGAAAATAATGCTGTAGCACTTAATGTTTTAGACCTGAGAGATACGAGGATGCAAACAGGCCGTTAATCTGCACCATCTTCAGTCTGTGTTGTGACATCTGAGGTCTACTACTTGACCTGCCTGTTTCTTGGCTTTAAAATCACAAAAAAGCTAAAGTCATTACTGGGAAATGGACTCGTTTTGGATGAGAACTTTGTGTGTCATGGATAAATAAATTATGACAATAATGCTTGAGGACTGCAGGTCTCCAGCGCTGATGTGTTTTTCAGGAGATTCTGCTAGTTGTGGTATATTAGGTTATTCTGTTATGCAGTATGCTTCTAGGGCACACCTTTTTTGATGAGAGGGTGTTTGGTTTTTTTCTTTGCTCAAACTGAGTCTCAGTTTAACTGCATCCCTTCCAGAGTCCTGGTGGCCACCTCCTTTGTTGACCTGGGAAGGTGCACGAAGCCATTCTAGTGTCAGGGATGGAAAAGCAGCTTTTCCAGTCCAAACAAGGATGAGAGATGCATGCCATAATTCTCTGTTCTAGGAATCACTGGGCTCAAATTCCTGCACCAGCGAGGCCTAGGGCTTCACAGAAAAATATTTGGGTAGCACTGAAACCTATAAATAAACCTATAAATGCATAGTTTGCCTCACATCTCTAGTTTCACTGAACAGGAGTCTGTTAGTGCTAGCTAGCACCTCTTTTCTCCCCTACTATTTTTGTCCTAGCTTCTTTTTTTCTGCCCTGTCTGTGGCAGGGATGGAGTTGGTGGAAATGGTGTAGGAAGGGTTGTTTTCTCCAGCATCAGTCGGGCTTGCCTTCAGGATGGCAAGTGATGCTAACCCAGCAAAATGGAGCCCTGCCCAAGTGAGCCACGTGCTTTGCTACTGAGCAGGCTTGGGCTCTGTGCAGTTAAAATTACTGTGCTGAGCACACATGCCGTTACCTCAGCTGACCCAAGCATGGGGAGAGGAGAAAGCCTGGCAGACTGTAGGGGCCATGCTGGGCACAGCCGTGATAAACAGAGTTAATACTGAAGGGAATTGGAGCCACCTACACTTAATTTGGAGAGCTCCGCTCTGGCTGCAGGCAGGGCCTGGCTGCTACAGCCCCTAACAGTGCTTCTGGTTGTGGAGGAAAGTCAGCAGAGCTGAATCCACTTATACAAGAGCTGAACTCTGCTTTCCCTGCCTTAATCCGTTCATTTATTCCCTGCTTCTTGCAATCTACTGAGGTTGTGAAGGGCTGCCCTGGCCTCTCCCCCATCTGCTTGTGGGGTGAGGGGAGAGTGCAATGATTTACTAGCTCTTTTGTGCTGCGATGGCCATTGAAAAGAGTATTTTCTTCCTAGCTATACTGGAAGGTGGGGTAATAGCTGCACCAATTTTAGCTTGCTCAGGTGGCAGTTGCTTGCGTCTTAGTGGCCTTCAATTAATAAATGCTGTATATCAAGGAAGCAAATAGACAAAGGTTACTTACTAGTCTTACGTAAGCTGCACTGAAAAAGAAATGCCTTAATAAAATAGTAGTAATTGGTGATACATTTCACCACCAGTGTCTTAATTGTAAGCTTCCCCTTGGTAACTGCTTCATTTTAATGACCTCCTTATTCCTATTAAAGCAAGTAGAAGAGATTTTATTTATCATGTGCAAAATATTGCATATTGAAAGGACGTACCTGAGGACCAATGGGATGATGTTGGCACCTCTGTGGAAGGGAAGGATCTGCAGGTGCTCATGGGAGAGGCCACTAAAACTAAATTAGCTGTAGCCTTAACAATGACAATGGGGAGTAAAAGCCAAACAGAGATGCAAACGGAGATGATTCCATTCAGCTTCTCTCCAGTGAGCTCCTCTCATGTTCCTAGCCCAGCAGGCACAAAGTGAGTTTGCGTTTGCAGGTTGCCTTCCTGAATATGTAAAAGCAGTTTAAGTAGACTGCAAGTCTCCCTCATTTTGCTTTTGTTTTCAATCCTAGCATCCCTAGGGAGACATCAAGCCACCTGAGGCAGCTGCTGCTGGGCCTTTTGCAGCGTAATCATAAGGACCGCATGGACTTTGGTAAGACCTCCTTTCAGTTTTAGTTCTGCTGCCTGTCTGTGTCGTCTTTTGTGCCATGGCACTGCACAAATCTCTGTACTTTTGGCTGGTGCTAGGAGAAGCATCCAGACACCTGGATTTTACCTCTGCCTGAAAGATTGCATAATCTTGGGGTTTTTTGTATATGTTCTGGAGAGGTCAGTGTTGATTCCAGTACAGTTTTGTAAACCCAGAGATTTGGCACACCTTCAGCAAATGTTTCTTACTTGCATTCCTTCTCCTGGCTTCTGCTTTTATAATCTCTGAACTTCTATTGTGTTAAGTATGCAACTGGGTGAAACGTGTATCTTGTGCATCTGCATTCTTTCTCTAATAGCTCCTTCCCAAAGCTGCAAGCTGCACCCATTTAATGAATAATTCAGTCAATACCCTCTGTTTCTCAGAGTCTGCAGTGGTAATCTGAGCCAGGAGACCATGGCTGCTTGCAGACCCTTCCCTCCTTCTCCAGGTTTCCGTGGAAGGATGCCTTGGTTCTCATCAGGGCTCAAGCTGGCAGTCTTTTGTCTCTCCTTGTAGACCTGTATGTCAGTCTCCTGACTTGGCTAGTTTTCTGTTTTCCCTTTTTTTTGATGTCTTAATTCCTTCTAAACTGAGAACAATTATGTGCCAGGCAGTTCTGGCTTTGGTGGCTTCTTCCAGATGTGTCTAGCTGAGCCAAAAGGTCTGAAGAACCTCTAGTGAAGCCATGCCATAGAGAAAAGCAGGCAGAGGTGGAACCTTTCCTAGAGCCCCTGAAAGGACCAGGTCATGTAAAGGCAACTCTGTGGTCTTTTATTCTTCCCTCCTGCCTCTCCCTTCCCCTTGGGCAAAGATAGTCTAGACCTGTCTCCGGTAAAAATTGGGATGTGAATACTCTCTCTTGCCAAGGAGGTTGGTCCTGGTGGTGTGTCTCCTCTGAGTGCAGAGGAGAACAGCAGGGAGCAGCTTTGCTTCCATGGGCCAGTGCTGCTGGTGGAAAGGGTAAGTTTGCCCCTCAGCCTCTGTGTTTGAATAACATTTGGTGCTGGGCAAGCCCATTCAAGTGGTTTTCCTGAAACAAGGCTGCAGGGCCAGAGCCCATGGATTTGTGTTAAGTATCAGGCGGGCAGTAGCAGAACAAGTCATAGAGCTTTCTGCTTTTTGCACAGGCATTACCTTTTTTACTGGAAAATAAAGTGTGCTGCTGTGTGTTTTCAGGATACTGCTTTTCAGTCAGGCTTGAGGTAAAAGGGTTTGATACTTCTGCCTTTTTGGGGTTGGTTTTCTGTCAGCTTTTTGTTGCTTATCTGCTCAGGTGGATTGTTTCCTGCTGGGCAGCATATGCTGGTTGATGAAGAGAAATTGTTTTGCAGCCTCTATTATTCTTTTGAACTAGAGATACTGGGAAAGCCTTTCTGGGGACAGTGTCACCTGGGTGAAGCAAGCATGTGGATTAACCGAGGCTGAGTATAACTATCCAGCGCTGAGTGTAAAGGACTGGTTACCAGGGTGCAGAAGTGAGAAAACAAGCCTTTTGAAAAGGGGAGTTGTTGAAGCTGCTGACAGACTGACTTGGACATAAGCATCTCTCAGTATTATTCCCTGCAGATCTTCAATCTGGGCTGTGGATCTCTACCTCTTCTATCATGCTGCTCTGCATTTCAAAAGAAAGTGTCTTTGAGGTTCCTCTTTCCTGCTGTCAGAAATTGAGTCTGGTAAACCTTTTTAGCCCCTCATAAGCTGATTTTGTATCTCTTGGGAGTAGACTGCTTGAGTCGGTGTCTAACACTTGGAAATTTGAGATAGGTGAACCTGCTTCGGCAGGAGGAGTTGGACTAGATGATCTCCAGAGGTCCCTTCCAACCCCAACCATGCTGTGATTCTGTGATATAATAGACTGATTTCACTCGGGACAACAGTTGGAGTATATCTTGCTGCATTGAGAGAGTTGCCTGCCCTTAATCATGTGTAGGATCCTTTTCCCTACAAATTGGCATGTCCTTGTAAGATGTAATTGTTTCTCAGGACAGGTTTGTGAATGTATTCTGAACAGAAGCCTGTGTTTGAGATATTCCTTGTGCTTTATAGAAGGCAGATCTCAATGGCTGTGTGGCATCCCATGCTATATTCTAATATCTCCTGTCAGTTGAGGGGAAAGCAAGTACCAGAGCCATTATTTATTTAGACCAATACAGTTCCTCAGCATCCAGTTGTATTCTTGGTCTCGTCTACCTCTGCCTCCTCTCCTTCGACTCTCTGCTGAAGCATCTGAGCTTCCTCCCTGGTTGTGACACAACTGTTTTTCTCTACCTGCTGTCTGCTAGTGCTTGGTTGTCAGCTTGCCTATGTTCCTGAGGGCTCAGAGGCTCTGACCTACACCTGCTGAATGGACCCTTCTTACTTTCCTTAGAGTGTCAGCTTGGAGACCTCCAGATGATGCCACTTACCAAAATAGTAGCAATACTTAAATGAGAGCACTTCCCGGTTGCCAACTGTTGTCATGTTTTCAGCTGCTGTCTGTGGCCAGCTGTGCACAAACTGTTCATGTCCCACAGATCTCCCCCCTTCCCTTAGATGGCTCCCAGGAGATAGATGCTTTGTCCTCCTACTGGCAAACTGACCGTAGGCTGCTCTCTTCACCTACGCTATTTGTAAAAGGTCTACTTTGGCTGATGGTCGGTGCTCTTGTTCACTGTTCCTTTATCCTCCTGCACTCTGTAAGGTGAAGATTTGTGTGTGCTGCTGGGTCAGGGCTGGTTCCTGAGCCACCATCCCCAGAAGACTGGGCTATCTTGTGGCTCCTTGTTCCCTGCAGCCCTCTGTAATCTGTCTGGAGATGTGCGCAGTGCCCTCCATGGAGCTCCCCCCGAGTTTAGTTGAATCACAGTACAGCAACTCGTAAGCTTGAAACATCATTTGCTTATGTGTCTCAGCTGCTCTTGTACCAGGAACTGATGGTCTTTGCAATCTCAGGATTATCTAGAGGAAGGCCAGGAGGGTTTCAAGTTGCAAGTTTCCTGCTCATGATTACAAGCAGAGTTGTTTAAATTTTGCTTTGCAAGCACAACTAGTAAGCAGTTTGGAGGGGAGAGGGAGAAAAGTGAAAGAAATAATTTCCACCCCCTCAGTTGAATCAGCTCAGCTGAGGGATGGTACCCTCTAGAGGAGCAGGCTGAAGAAAGAGCAGGAAACTCCAGCACCTGAGCAGCTCCTGACAGGATAGAGATGTTCTCCATCCACAGCAGATCTAATCTGTGAGATTCCAGCTTTCCCTATCAGAAATTTCCATCGCTTCTGTTGTGCTAAAGCTCCAGACCAATGCACTCTGGCTGCAGGACCCTGGCATGGCAGTGGCAAGGAGGGACCAGGGAGACAGGGATTGTTTTAAGTTTAAAAAGCAGACAAACAAAAAACCCATTTGCTACTTTCTGGAAAGCTCAGTAGCCAAAGAGGAGCTGTTTACAGAAAGCAGAAGTTTGTAAACCTTGGGTGTTGCAACAGGAAATCTGTGCTGGGAAAACAAGTTGAACTGCCTGCAGTTAGCCAAATAATCACTGCTGATCCATGAGTAACTCTCCTCAAAGGCTGAGTTGCTGATTGTGGTAGGAGAGGACTCTGGCACAGAGCTTCAGTGGATCAGAGACAAAGGAGCCAGGAGGGGTGAGGACAGGCAACATGTAGAGGGCCTCCAGCAAGCCAGGACAGAAGCTTTTCTTGGCCTAGATCTGTAGGATATCCTCCTATAATGAGTGAAGAAAGCAGCAGTTGTGTCTGGTGTGAAAGGAAAGGAGTTCTGGGCTTGTAGCTATGTGGTGGCCTTTTAGAAAATTCATTTCTGCATTCAGTGCATGATGGGTTTGGGTCTGTGTGTGAGAGAAGATCATTCAGTGGAAGTCCCTTTGTCTATCATTCCTCCTCTGTGGAATGAGTGACAGTATGGTGTGATAAATACAGCTCCCCTGGATCCCTACAATTAGGGTGACTTGCCATCCTGATCAGCCAGGGACTTTGTCTTTTAGTGCTACTTTGCTCCTTAGGATTTCTCTCTTCTTGCCGATAGGAGCTTTTGGTGCACATGCACAGATGTGGCCATGCCAGGTCTCGACACAGTTACACTATCTGGCCCTCAGTAGCTGATTCCTGTTCCTACAAGTGTAAGAGCTGTTGCAAGGCAGAGGAACATTGACAGAGAATGTAATGTGTTCTCTGTGGCAGCCCAGGGTAGTAGCTTGCAGCAAAACCTTACTAAATTCTTTAATGCCCTGTGGGGAAGGAAAATCCAATAGTACTGGTGGTAAGTCCCAAGGTACAAACCCCTCATGTCCTTTGGCCATGCTTTTGACAAAGATTATTTTTTTTTTTTCCTTCTTTTTCCTCCCTTTCTTCATTCATATAATTGCCCCAGTTGATTTCCCTTCTCTGCCCTCCCATCCTGCCCTGGCTGATTTTGTGGAGATGGCTGATAGCAGAGGAGCCACTTTTTTTTTTTCCTTATTTACATAAGCAATCCCTGGATCCAAATAACTTCCCATCCTCTTTTTTTATGATTAGGTCCTGCAGCCAGTCCCCAGTCTGCATTGTTGACCACTACTGTATGCAATTGCAGTCAGTCAACTTCCATGGTTGACTGGATTGCATGGAAAAAAATCACTGTAAAATACTGTAACTTGTGCTTTATCTGCTTTGTAAACTTCTTATTGTCATTTCCGTTCACTGAGTCATTGCTCTTGATTTTTTTCAGATGAATTTTTCCATCACCCCTTCTTGGATGCAAGTGCCTCTATGAAAAAATGTGAGTGTTGCATTTTTGATTACAACTGTTTTTGAACCATGATGTGACTTCCTTTGCTGCTAGTTCAAAAGGAAAGAAAAAGACTGCTTTATGTTTTCATAGTTATTTAGGCAGAGATTCAGTGTTTGTTACTGTGTCGTGTCCAGATTTTGCCATCAAAATGTATTTAATTTTGCTGAGTTATCTTCAAAGGGATGATTAGGGAGCTATTTAGAAACCTAAAGTAGAAGTAAATGTAGCTTTGAAATGTATTCAGCTGCTTTGTATGAAGTGCTTGGCCAGTGGGGATGCTTGTAGGTAAACAGTATTATGCAGCATGATCTTGGTTTTCATCCACATCTGTAGGACAATTCAGGATAGCAAATGGTGGAAACTGGCACTCTTGTCCTTGCTTGCTAGGTAGTACCTTAGGTTGGCTGTGCCGAATGGCAGGCTCTGGTTACCAAATCTTGTTTCAGCATTTACCTCCAAATTCTTGATAAGTTTTGGTTTAGAGGGGTTAAATTTGGGTGCTCTGTAAGAACTGGCCAAAACAAAGACAGATTTCCATTGAAAATTCTTTTTTTCCTCGTTTGATTCAAAACTTTTGAAACTTTCCAACCACATATGCTGTGATTCAGAGGTTTGCTTTCAGTGGAAAACAACTCAGAATTGCTTCTAGTGTATGGGATATAATAGTCCTCTGGCCAAGAGACTTGGTTTAGTGGAATTGTGTATGTTTGTGGTCTTCTGGAAGGATCCACTTAGGCCTTTAATCTCCTGAGTAAATGATAGAGCCAAAAATTTTCATCAGGGACTGATTTGGGGTGCCCAGTGCAAGGGCTGGACGTTTTGGAGGAAACACGTCCAATGCTTCCTGAACATCCCCCTTGGATGTATGCCGTGGGTGGACGCCTCTTGTCTGATACCCACATCACTCCTGACAGTCTCCTGCTTTCCTGGTTCCAGAGCAGGACTTCTCTGTTGTTCCTGATACAGATTTTAACTGTGTACTTAGGTGACCGTCCTGCGGGCAAGAAAAGACGCTTCTGGTTTAGAGGAGCTTGCAAGCCAGCCAGGCCCCTACCTCCATCTGTGCCAGCAAGATGTGGGGCAAGTTCTGTGAAACAGGACTGCTCTGCAGGCAGGAAAGGACTCTGCTTGTGTAGGATGGCTCCTAAGCCAGCTCAGTTCTCAGGACCTGCTATACCACTGCTGTGTGGGAAAAGCCTTTCAGAGTCTGATCCCCCTGAGGGCAGAGGAGGACTCCCTCATGACATTCTTACATGCCCACCAGTTCATCTCTTACCTCCAGCAGTTCCATTGCTTCATTGGCCAGGGGAACAGAAAAACCCCTGCAAACAGGAGAGGGTTCTCCTGACTTGGCCTCAGTTTCCATCTTCTGCGCATTTGCTGTGCAGAAACCAAAGGCACCATTATGAGCAGGGGACTGTAGCTCAGCCTTTGCCCCCAGCTGCACCGAAGTTAACGGTGTGGGTTCAAGGCCCAATAAAAAGAGCACCTTTACAGGCAGGTAAGGACTATACAAACTCCAGACCTCTCTGCTGCCCCGCTGGTCCTCACCTCCGTGGCGTATGTCCACAGCCTAGAGTTCTCTGCAGGCAGGAGAGACCACTGCTGGTTTTGAAAAGATAAGAGGAGAAGTACCTCCCCATTGCTGGAGGTCTTCAAGTTTGCTATGCACAGAAATCTACTCATGGAGAAGATGGTTCTTGTAGTCTGCTGTGGAGGTCTCTGCTACTGCCAGATGGCACTGATGGATGAAGGCCTCTGGGAAGTGCAGTGAAGAGCCTGGATGAGAAAGGGTGCATGTGGGAATGGTGGTCCTTTTCATTTCTGAGTAGGTGAGAAAAGAGCCAATGTGTCAGCAAAGGTTTGGGTTATGGTGATCTCAATAAGAAAAAAATCACCTGAGATGTATGGAATGCTGCTTAACATGGTAGCGTGCTTAACATTTGCACAGTTTTAGCTGAAGTAGATGACTTAGCAGGGTTGTGGTTGTTCAGGGGCTGGATTCCCTGGCTTTGCATGCAGAACTAAGATGAGTCCAAAAGTGTGTTGTGCTACTTCATGTCAACATGTGGCTCAGCATCATGAGTGTAGGAAGTATCAAAGAGAAGAGATGCGGCTGCATCTGAATCGTGGTGGTCATGCTCAGACTGAATTAGAGTCCTCAGGCCTGCAGTGGAGAACTGAGGGGGGGAACAGTGTGCCCTTGTTTTTTTGTTCTCATTGGGAGCTGGTAATTGGGCTTCCACTGAGTTTGGTGGAAGCAGGACTAAGTCATTCACATTTGACTTAGAGTTTGTTAGATGATCTATACTAGCATCTGTGTTTTGGAGTAGTAGCTGTTGCGTGATGAATGTACTGAGACCTCACCTAAGCTCAGGGACCCACTGTGCAGCCTTTGCCTGAAGGACCTTTCACTTCAAAGGCACCTGCACTGCAGATGCAGGCAGCTGTGCATCCATTTAGGTCCCAAACCAATTTTAAGGTGAGACACTTCCTTTCCATATAAGAACATCTTGCCATCTCAGCAGAGCATGGTGGTCTCCATACCCTTGCAGGCAAATCTGCCCTCAGGTGGCAAGGGCAGAACAGGAGAGCGGCCACCAGCATGCAGAGCTGAGCACATCACCTGGGCTCCTGAACCTTGTCAAGGCTGATCCAGAGCTGATTAAATGGTTAAAAATAAAGTGAGAGCCATCCAGTGTTCATTCCATGTGGATTTATGTTAGTACACCATCTCATGGAATTATAAAGAATTTTTTTTACATAACATAATTTTGGAATTCTGGAAAACTGGAGAATCCTCAAATGTGGATAATTCTCTAAGTGGATAATTCTGAAGTTGCTAAGGTGGGGGGTCCCCTCATTTAAATAAATTTACATGTTTTTCAAGACACTTCAGCAAAATCAACATTTCTGTCAAAAATCTTTAAATACAATGTTTCTGACAAGCTCATGCTCTCCACTGCGGTTTCGAGGTATGGTTGTTCTCATGTCCCTCCTCTCAGCTCGCTTCTTTGGTGAAGCAAGGACACCAGTCTGCTGCCATCCGGGGCGTGCCACAAAGCACTGTTTGCCACAGGCCTTAGCCTGGAGAGTGGGTTCAGGGCCTTGGGCTTTGTTAACTAAAACGTGTACTTTTTTTGTTTATTTAAATTTTAATTTATATTGTGGGTTTTGTACCTGTGTGACTAAGCATGTACTTTAGATGTGTAAAAAATTTATTAATAAAAGTCTTTAAAATACTGTGTCTAGTCAGAATGTCATCTGTCTGTAGCCAGGTCTGATCAGCATATGGTATGGGGCAGTGTGTTACAGTAATAATGCAAGGGAAGGCATAATTAGGCACTTGTGCAAGTCTTCTCTCAGTAAACACATTGTAATTGGTATCCGTGCAGAATATTTTGGAGGGTTTTTTTTGCTCCTGCCTTTAATGAGTGGTAAGCTGGTACCTCCTTTACTCTGAGTTAAGAGAGCATGAAACATGAGCAGTCATGGTTCAGAAGTGCACGAGTGGTTCAGTGTCTGGAATATCTGTCAGGCTTAACTTGACTTTTGGTGTCTTTATTAATCCTATTGTACATAAAATACTCAGGTAAAACTAGCAAAAAATCACCATGACTTCTGCATATAGAAGATTTTAATGGTGCAAATTTTTAAACTAAAAAGCAGCTTATTCTTTGGGCAGGTCCTGTCAATTTTTGACCCCAAACTATTGCCTTGTGAGAGACTGCAATTAAATAACTTTTTGATATGACTGTTTTTTATTGAATCCAGATAATCACAAAAATGCATCTCTCCAATGTGTGTAAAACTCAGATTCCAAATAAAGCTTTTATATAAAGCTTGAGGCTCGGCTGTTTTTAGGACAACTGAGCCCCTGATAGCATGATGTGTCAGAAGTGATTTTTACGAGTGTGGGATCCGGTATCAGGATCCACACAGCTGGAGCACAGGCTCCCAGCTCTCCCACTTTGAAACCAGTTGGCATTGGTTATGCAACGTACAGGATGACTGTTGTGCTGCTGGAACAAGTTGGAGAAGACAATTATGAAAACAGACTTATTTACATTACAATTACAATCCAACAATTTCTGGATTTGGGTGGGGGCCCACAATCCATGTTAACATTCCCCGCAATCAGACTTGAGCTGGAAACATGATGAGCCAAGTGTTTGCACCCTTTTTAATTTTAAACTGGGAGTGCCTGGGTGTGTGGAGGAGATGGAAGCAAGCATCTTGCTTTCAAGCTGTCCTACATGGCTGACGCTGAAAAATGCACCAACAGGGATGTGGTGGTCAGAGAGGGTTTGTCAGAGCCAAAGCTCATGGTTCCACATGCATGAAAATCCGTTTTTAGTGTCAGGACATTTTGAGTTGGACCTCACAGCATTACAGTGTGAATTTGGGGAGTTTACAAGGTTTTAAATAAGAACAATGATTAATAGAGGCTGTATCTAAAGGTGTGCTTCATGCAGATAGAGCTTTAACGTGAGTTTCAGATGATAGTGGTAAAGTCTGCTTGCTTGTCTGTCTTCCTAGTTGAATGGAAAGCTGTCCAAAGCAAATAGACCAAAAATAGAAAAATCTCAATTCCAGCCAGGTTTAAATCAATAATAAACACAGAACCAAAATAGAGTGGAGGAGACTTAGAGAGAAATGAAATGACTAAGTAAAATGCTAATTCCAGGAAAAATGAACAGTGATACAAGTCTTGCAGCAGGCACATGTGGATAAAGTTAGGAAATCACTTAACTTTTCTTAAAAGTGCCTTTCCATAATACAAAGGTCTGTCTGTACAAGGGTGATTTGTTCTGTAACAGTTGGCAGGATAAAAATGGGGAGACGTTTTTCCCCCCTCTCAGATTTCTGGTATTAAATATGTAGGGAAGGTACTAGGGATTGCTTTGCAGGCTCCGTGGGAAGATTGCGGAGATCAAAAGCAGTGTGGTATAGGCAGGACAGAGCTCTCCATTTTACAGGGAAGTTCTCAGACCTCTGTGTGTGTTCCCTGAGCCTGGGGAGTGGGAACCAGCTGTGCTGGAAGAGCGCGTGGGGTGCAGGCAGAGCAGCTCTCTGTGCCAAGCCCCTGACCGACCTCCCAGAATACCCACCGTCAGGGTACCGCAGTCCGTCCTTTACCAGAGCCAGGGCAGTGCATTTTAACAGCACAGTCCATCAAGGGCATGAAATCAAGTGTAGAATAGATGCAGAGGCTAAAAAGTAGCCTCTCGTAAAGCTTTGGGAAGATTTATTTTATTATGGACCTAACCCTCAAAATGCTGGTAGAGTGAGCACTACCAGTGTGATCCAACAAAAGAGGGAAGGGCATCTGCGTGTGTTGCTGCACACCGGTCCCACGCAGCCATCCCGCTACGGCTTCTGATTGCACAAGCCCTGGGACTCTCCTGGATCAATCTCTATTTGCAGTGTAACTTAACCTCTTTAGAAAAACATTCAGTTTTTGTTAATGTTAGCAAAGGGTGGAGGAGATCACTATGACCCCAGTTAAACTGCTACAGTGGTTTGATTACTTATGTTAAAACGTGTGCTTTAAGTCTGCACTTCTTTGGCTTCATTTTCCTGTTGTTGGATCTTGTTACATCTCTGTCAGACTAAGGAATTTAGCATCTAAGTGATTGCTCTCTTTGGGCTAGGAGACACTGGTCCAGTCATCCTTTAACCTTCTTTGATAGGCTATATGGAAAGACTTCTTAAAGCCTTTTATTAAAAGGCATATTTTTCCCATTCTTTTATCATTAGAACACTGTTCTTTCAACAGTTAATTGCAGAGAGATGTACTTCTATTTTTCCAGCCAGTTGAATAGAGTAAGTACTTTGTAGTATCTAATGTGATTAAAGACAGAGGTAGTTTTACTTCAAACAGAAGCATTCTCCTTCTAGGTGTTATTAACCTTCCCTGTATTAAGTATGGAGACATTAGCACAGACCCTGTAAAGGCAGAAATCTGATACAAGGTGCTAAGTCTCTGCCAGCACAATGGAAAAGAAGCAAAGGGTTCCTCTCCTCACTTAAGCATTGCCTCTGATCTCTGTCTTAAGTGATTCAAATACCAAAATGGTTGCAGAGTAAAATCTGACTTCAAGCTGCCTTGAAGTGGGGATGTTGGGACTCTCCTGCACTGCGCAGTCTTGTGTGGGTGCACTGGGGAATTTGAACCAGTAAATACTTCAAAGTCCTTTAAAGAGACAGTGTTACCTTTGACTTGTCTCCCTCGTCGGGTGAGCTGAGCTCTTCTAAGTTATTTACTGAACCTCACTTGCATAGGTCATTGGAGTTAAATATTCTTTTCTCCTGTGATGCCTTAATCATCTTTTCTGCCTCAAGGTCAATGCTAACTAGTCCTTTCAGTTGAGCTTTACACATCTGTGAGAATTACAAAAGCCAGTTCAACAATGAAATTAATAAAATGGGCAGTTCGGATATTGAACAATAAAACATGAAAGGAAGAGATGCAAGAATAGCCTGTGCTGTGGAACAATTTCTGTACAAAGAAATTAAATAAGCAAAACCTCTTTAACTTGCAGAAGAGACCGAGGGAGAATGTGTTGAGGAAGCAATGAACTATTTCCTTGTGGAATTATTAATTCTATGGGATTATTTTTTTTGTAGCACATGGACTATGATGCCAAAGTGACTTGTGGGCAGCAAGCACATAGGGCTTGAGTAGGCATGTGTTTAACTTAGCACAGACCTCCCAATTTTTTATATATATGTGCTAAGGCACAAGGTCTGATGAAGAAGAAACTGTAAGGGTATGGTGTGGCTTCTAACCTCTGCCCCTGACATGAGTAACTCAGTCCACTTTTCTGTGTATCTTTCCCTTTATTTGCAAAGATGCTTTGGAGGCTCTTTAGGGCAGAAACCATCTTGCTACCTGGGTAGGTCAGCTGTTGAGTGGACATCTGACCTCGGTCAGATGTTCTGAGACCTTGCACCCCAGGAACTATAACGGTGAAATAGTGCATGGAGGAGTGGATGGATATGAATCATATAACTGAACAGAATGCTAATTTTTCTTTTGTTCTCCCTTAATTGGCCATATCTGATACATGAGATACATGATGGTACATGAGGTAAACCTGATGGCAAAAGATGAAAAAGACCTTATATTACTGATTGATCTTAGTCTGACAACTTCTTTTGGTTTTGTCCTTTCCTGATTATAGCTGCTTCTGTGCCAATGCCTTCTTATCCCAGTTCAGGCTCCGGTAGCTCCTCCAGCAGCTCTTCTACATCCCACCTGGCATCACCTCCTGTAAGTACAGCTCAGAGGATGCACTGCTTGTGTTAATGATCTCCCCTCTTGCTTCTTTGAAACAAGGTCTCATACTGTCTTCTGGTGCAAGTCACTGAACACCTTAGTTCTGCCTGGGTTTGGTTCAGTGTGTTCTCCAGACTGTTAGAGTTTGGATCCTGAAGGTTGTCTTTCTCTCCACAAGAAATATTTGAATTTGCCATTGCCTATTATGTGAAAAGCCTTTATGAAAGAAGTTGGTATTAAGGACACTAACTTATCTTGGCAGAGATGGAAAGCTCCTTGGAACCAAAAACCAGTCACTAATTCAGGGTATAGCACAGCTTACTTGGCTGCAAGTTCTCTGTTTTCAAGCAAAGTCTCTGCAGCTTGACAGCATATCCACGCTTCTTTGTAAGGTGACTCTCCTCCTTTCTCACCAGCATTCCCAGGTGCCACAGAGGGACATTCAGCAAAACTGTTTGCTCAGACCAGACTTGCCACAGTCCAGTGGTCTTGAGAGAGATGATCTGAACTGACTTTTTTTTCCTCTGGTTACCTGAAATGATGAAAACTTTTCTGTAGGGCAGAATATTAACTGACCAGTGAAGTGACATTCCTCCAGCTTGCTAAACTGAGAGCTTGTTTTTGGAGGCTCTTGATGAAAGCTGCCTTTTGACTTTGAACTCAGCAATGCTGGTGGTGTGATGGGTAGGGGAAGGGAGAAGGGTTGAATTTTTTCCTCCCTAGCATTACTGCTTTTTTGCTTTATACTCTGAGTTTCTGTGGGCCAAGGCATCTCAACCTGGTGTGGAAAAGACTGAGAGGCACTATGAGAAATTGATGTAGGTGCTGATGATGTGGGCTGAACAGAGAGGAGAGGTCTGCTCTCCTCTGAATGTCACATAACTGTATCCCCAAGAGCTTCTTCCTCCCTGCAGCCCTAAGTAGAGAGTGGTTGACTGAGGCCCTCCTGACCGTGAAACTCCAGGAATGGGTAGAAGGTGTGAAAGGCAGACTCTCTCCCCTGAGCTTTCCTTCTTCGGGAAGCTCAGGGATGATACAGACTCACTGCCAGACTGGGAGGAGGTCCCATGTTAGAAGTGTATTGCACCAGTCCTGCTCTGCATTTTGAAGTTTTGCTGATGGAGGTGTGCTGGCTCAGCATATGAAAAATGCCACGTCTGCAGGGCAGAGCTAGCAGATCCAGTGGAAAAGAGACAACTTTGACAACAGGAAAATTCCTTCTGCTTGTATGTGCTGCATGTACAGTGAGAGAGAGTCCCCACTGATAACAGCAAGACAGTCTTTGGAGGGTGAACAAGGTCTTTATAGGGACCAAGTGAAAGCTGATTCAAGTTTTTCTCAGCCTAAAAATGCATTAGGATAAAGATTATGATCTGCTTTGTTGGCAGTTCAGCTGTCTTAAAGCTTTCTTAAACCATCCGTCCTCTTCTATCTGCCTGTAAAACATGAGGATTGTGGGGCTATTCATCATTTCACTGAAGGAAGCAGAAAAATGGGACTTTTTAGGGTCTGTCCTGCCTGTGATGGCTGTGAGGTGTTTGTCTATTGAATGCTTAGCCTCCTTCAGGCCTTTCTTTGACTCCTTATCAGCACTACAGCGAAACAGGGTTGTCCTGAAAGTGCAGGGACACTTGTGTACATGTTCCCAAGTGCTGCTTGCTGCAAAAGTGTGAGAAGAGACCAGATGCTTAATGTTTAAGAAAAAACCAAAAAAACGTAACTGAAAAGAACAACCAAAACCATCTCTGAAAGCTCTTCCCTGTTTCACAGCCATACTAAACAGAGTTGGTAGAAAATACATGGTTGATCCAGAAAGCCTTAGCAGAGGGATGCAATACCTCAAGTGTATTTTTCTTATCTGTGAAGGATCAGACATGCTGGTAGTGTGTTTTGTGTAACAAAAGATGCACTGTTCTGACATAGACATAAAAGGCCGTTCCTTTTCAGTAAACTAAACAGCTGCTTCTGGCAAACTATCAGCCCTGGTTTATCAGCAAAATGTTGTTTGTGGCCTTGCACAGCTCAGTTTAAAGGATCGAGCAGAATGATGAAGTAGCTGTGCTGAAGCCAGTGTTTGTTTTCTTCTTGAATTAGCAGTCCCTTGGAGAGATGCAGCAGCAGCTGCAGGAGAAGGCGCTGGCATCTCCTACCCAGGATTCCCCTGGCTTTCTGCATGGATCTAAGGACTCTGCCGGAAGCAGCAGTAAGAATTCATCCTGTGACACGGATGACTTCGTTATGGTCCCAGCACAGTTCTCAAGTAAGGTGGTTTCTGGAAATGCAGGTGTTCTAAACAGAGGGTAATGTGAATGTTAAGGATAATTACTAGAAAGTTGAAAGAGTGATTAAACTTGTCTGTTTTGACTGAATAACAGGAATGTCTTTGTTCTTAAGCTGGAAGAGACATCTGTCTCACTGGCTAGTTTCATAGGATATTTTGTAATTACCTTCAGAGATAGGATTTGAGAGTTAAGATTACTTGGGGACCTCAATAAGAGATTGAACCTGGAAATCCAACTGGAAAAGAAGATAAGTAGGCTCACAGGGAAATGTCTTTCTCTCACAGAAGCTGTTCCCATGTCATTCTGTCTTCAGTTTCACTCAGCATCACAGTCCAAGACAGGATTTCTGTTAGCAAGCTGGATTTTACACTTGAAAAAAATCCCTGAGAAAAACCAAAAGACGTTGGAATTTTTCTTCAAACATTTCAAATTTCATTTTAGCACCTCTATGTGTTTATACTTTGATAGGAATTGCTTGAAAATATATATGTACATAGAGGCCAGGGCCCCAGTTCAGCCACATGCCTAAGTATGTCCATGTATGAGTCCTTACTTAACCAACAGAAGGATATTGTTCAACTTTGGCTGTGTGTACAATGCTTTGCTGAGTTGGAATTTGATGATAAATGCTGTGATTCCTCCTTTCAGAGTTGCCCTACTTGTATTAAAATAAGAAATTGGGAGGGGTAGAACTGCAATCTGTTAAAGGTCTCTGCCGTGCAATCCTTATGAGGAAGAGCTCAGTGTTGCTTGTATTTTTCCTGGGAACAGTGATGGGACCAGTATACACTTGTCTTATGCTAGTCATGTTTCCGGTGTTCAGATGTTTTGGCAAAGGCACAAACTCCCCTATGTTGTATATCCAGCTGCCAGCTCATTTGACTGCCCTGGATTTTTGCCACTTAGGACACGGATGTTTCAAAGCCCTATGTGCAACATATACCACCGTCTTTTTACACAGCAGCTGATTTCTTGCACCAAGTGGGTTTATATCTGTTGCCCCAAATAATTCTGTCAGGTTTTAGCCCCCTTCCAAAAGGACTTCCTTTCAGCCTAAATTTTCCAAAACTTCAGGGTATAAGAATCAGCAGCATCCACATCAACTTCAGCCCACGTGTATTTATGCTGACTTCAGAAGCAACTCAGCAGGTCCTGGAGGAGCAGGAAATTCTACCCAAAATCTTGGTTGCTCTGAGTATATAAAGATTTTTAAGAAAATTATCTCAAATTAATCTCTTTCTGCACTTCCTTGTTCCTCAGGTGATTTAACTGCTGAGGCTGCAGGAGGGAAACCAATCCAAGACAGCCTGATGTACAGCGGGTAAGACCACCAAGGCAACTGAAATTGTTTAGCCACTGGAGCGTGCTGTGCAGTAGGGACTTTTGGATTCCGGTGGATGGGAGGGAAGATGTTGCCAAATTAATTTTTGTTTCAGGGATAACTGTCACCTGCCTGGTTCTGACCATTTTCAGTTTGATCATCAGCATGTGGCACCTGAATACCTGAGTGTATGTGGGGCAGCATGGCAGTCCCCAGGGCTCCTACGACTAGACTCAGCAGAGGCTGCTGGGCAGGCCCAGCTCTCTTGCTGTGCTTTGTAGGAGGGGAGGAGGGTTGGTTCCCAGGCTCTAACAGCTGGGTTCTTTCTGTCTTCTGTTCTTCAGGAGTTCTCTGGTGACATCAGCAGGCTTGGAAAGCCAGGGAAGGACACCATCTCCTTCCCCTCCATACAGCAGTTCTCCTAGCCCGTCCAGGTAAGAAAGACTGTTCAGTGGTGACTATGAAACATTGATTAATTGAACACCCATTGGCTTCCAAGACGGGATTTTACAGATGTTGGTGTGCTGGGCAAGATCCACATCTCTCCTTTAATTAAAGGGAAACAAGAAACACCCAGGAGAAACTCCCCAGCCTCAGGCACTGATCAGTCCCAGCTACAGAGCCTGTCTCTCCCTCTTCTGGCCCTCAGGAGGGGCCAGGAGAGAATGCAGTAGAGCTGGAATTAACTCTGTTCCCTGGGGGGCCAGGGATTATTCTCAAGCAGAAAGTAAATGTACTCCAGTGGCATATATGTGCTACTCATCCCCTCCGTGCTCAGCCTGCAGAGGCAGCGAGTATTCCAGCTAAAGACCCTTGCTTCTAAATTCATGCAGTTAGTTAGAGTACAACACTTCAGCCAAGGCTGAAACTACTATGGGCTTGAATTACTGGGCAAAGGATAGGAGGGCAAATGTGGAGAAGTGTTGCTGATCTCTCCTTGCTGTTGAAGGACAGATCTGGGCCTGCTTAGTTTGCAGTTTGCTTGGAGCTCCAAACAGCTCGTTGCACTGTATCTGTGTAAAGTAATGCTGCTACATGGGCCTTGGTTAGTAACGGAGGGTGCAGGAGTAGGCCTAACAAGTGCAAACAGGCATGGTCATAGATTTAGTTCCAACTAAACCAGTTGCTATAAACTCAGCTTTGGCGTTCAGAAATGTCATAGGTGACAACTACCCACACATAACAGCATCAGCTGCCCAGCACTGCCAGTGCTTCCAGACACATTTATGTTCAGAAGACATTAATGGTCTGTGGAAGGTGATCGCATTGACTCTAGAGCTTGAAGCTTTAGGGTATGTGCTTCGCTTACAGGGAGCTGGCAGTGTTGCTTCCCGTCTCATTTGTGCCTACTGGGGAAGCAGGACAGCTTTCATCATCTATTCTGTGAATATGGCACCTGTTGGGGGAGGACAGTTGAAGGGGATTTCACACTGGGAGACGGATGACCCTAAAATCTTTCTTAGGAAGAAAATGTAGTCCCAGGCTATGCGTTGAACACGCTCATCACATAAATGGAGCCCAGAAAATGACAAAACATGGCCCCAAATCATATAAATGTAAAGCAGAAGAATATAGCTCAAAGCCTTGCTGACGTAATCAGATTAATTGGCAAGCATGTACCACGGTGTGGACTTTAATTGAATGAGGCTTCTTACGCCATCGCCTGCTAAGCTTTTTAACAGCTTATTCCTTCACAGAGTCCTTTACATTCTGGGGATCAGTCTTTGTTAAAGGATTTGGCCTTGTTACTGGACAGCAGTGAATGGAAATTCATAGAAGTTGACTACAAATGCTGCCTACTTTCCACTGTTCACCACTGTCTTCACCAAACTGTCCTCATCATATTCTACTGGATCACACGGTGTCAAATCAGTGCCAGTGGCTATGATCTAAACATGTTTCTGCTCTCTCTGTCTTTCCTACTTATTCCCAGCAGCTTCTGTAGAGTAGGTGCCAAACCCTTTAGTGCTACTCCCACTTTTCTATCTGCTTTGAAGAAACATTGAAAAGTTACTTCCTACCTTGACCAGGATGGAGAATAAGACATCAGTAATGAAAGACTGGAGTAGTCACTCCAAACCCAGAGTGTAAAGCATGATCTTTGATCTGTCCCCTGAAAGTGCTTTGAACTGATACCACCCAGGTATGCCCTTATTATTAACGTGAGTTTCAGTGCCCTTCACTGTAGATGTCATGAGGTCCGAGGCTTCACTGGCTCAGAGGACTCCCGATTTTCTCGCTCTCTGTCTTTGATCACTCGCAAGCAGCAGTTCTCTCTTTCATGTGTGGCTCTAGGCTAGCAAGCAATGCTGGATGCAGTCCAACTAGGGCAGAAAGCAAAGGCTATTTTAGAGTGGTCAGCAGTGGATTTTCCTCAGGATGTCATGGTACACTCTAGAGCAGCTCCTTGTTCCTAACGAAGAGGGTAAGGACTATGCAGAATTAAAATATGCTGATAATTGATCTTTTTTTTATTTCTAGCGAAAGGTAGTTCCTTGGATGTATCCCACAGCAATGAATTTAATACCGTTTTCAAAGAGCTTTTAATTACTGCTAAGTAATTAAACTCCCTGTGCCAGCTTTATCTCTTGGTCTTTGCAAATTTATGGTCTATTGTAGTCTTTAAGGCTTGAGGCCAATTAGCAAGTTTAGTATATGTCACCTCATTTGGATGCTTTCTTTTGCAACTTCATGGAGAAACCTGACTTCTATAAGGACTTGATATAACTCTTGGGGAGAGGGAGGATCCTTTCACCTGAGAACTTCTCTTCCTCCAAAGGATTTTGACCAGATGGAAAAGATAGCAATTGAAATGTATGTTGAAAGTCAGGATCTGTGCAAAGTTCAATGTGAACCCTCACATTTCTTGGTTAAAGCTCTGTTCACTTTATGTCTGTCTTAACACTATGTCTTACACTGATGGAAGGCAGAGACACCAAAGCCTTACCATTGTGCTGAGCAATCAGAAACCTTGAATGCCTTTGCTTTATTGTATGTCAATGAAGAATCAGGGCTGCCGTGCTGCCTTTTAGAGACAAACATCAGATTAAGAGTCTGTTCTCTTGGTGGAAGAAATAAGAGCACACAAGGAAGAATATATAGAACTTAAAAACTTAGTAAACCTTTTGAGAGAGGAATGAAAAAACTGGCATCACTTTTTGATCTTTCAGCCTTGATGAAAGATCTTTTCCAGTTATTTGCCTCTCTTGTGATGGAGAAGCATCTTCATGTGCATGACATGGAGATCTGCAGGTCAGCTTTGTTCAACACTGTCACCATAAACCACAGAGTACTGCTGACCTTCCCCAAAAAAGAAATTATAGTAATGGGATGCTTTGAACTGCCAAATAAGTCACAAACTCTTCTCTCTTCCCCTTTCCATGCATGTACGTTCTTGCTGAATTAAATATCTCCTTTCATCTTATGTCAAACACTTCCAGTTCAAGTGTTAGACCGGAAGAAGTGGTGCTTCCTGCTTCTCAGGGGCAGACCCAGGTGTGTGTCCTCAATTGACAAGGAAGACTGCAGAAGGCTTCATTACCAATAAGATCTTTCTGTAACTATGCAACATCCCTGAAGTTGGTGTTGGCAGTCGTAAATAGCATTGCCATGGCAATTAATCCTAGGATTGTGGAGCCTTTGGGAAAAGACTTTAGGCAGCTACTTAGTTAAATGTAGTATTTGCATGGTTTCTTAGAGCGTGGTTTGTGTAGAGCATGGTGTACAGGCTAAGAGTAACAGGGGAAACTGTCACCTGGGGGAACAGATATCAGACATGAGCTGATTAACCTGCTTGGATGGAACTAGAAAGAAGTCTGAAGTTTGCAGAATGGGCCTGTCCCATTTTGTGTGTGTGATATTCTAGCTGACCTTGATGGGTATATAGATATCAGCTCCTGTTGCCCAGATTTATTCTCACTCGAGTTGCATTCTGCACCCTGTAGTTAACTTGTAAATACTCTGATATACACCACAAGTTCATATTCTCTTCGTGGCGTGCTTAGACTTTCATGGAGGTGCCATTGCTGCATCAGTGCCTCTACATGAATTGCAAGTAGCTCTTGGCAGCAAAATCTTTGATGCTGTCCTTTGTGAGCCACAAATGTTTAGCCCCTGTTCAATGATGTGCTCTTTGGCTGTGGATCTGAGCTATTGGAAACTAGGCCAGTTGTAGCCTGAAATAGCAGGGCTCCCATTTTCCTGGAGGGAGTGGTGCGCTTGGGTGTACGTTTTAACTTCAGTCTGTGGGTGGGAATCGTGCTGGAAGAACGGTGCCTGTTTTCAGGAGATGTGTGGTGCCACTTCCCTTTGATACGACTTTGAACTACCTCCCAGTATAAACCCACAACCCGAGAGCAGCCAAAGGGACGCTCCCTGTGTATAGTTGCTTTACGAAGATAAAACCTCCAATTACCTGGTTGAAGGCCCACCCCTTACAAGAGTCTTTCTTTGTGTGTCTCCTTTCAATAGCCGGCCAGGTCAGTTTTCTAGCAGCAAGTACGGACACTCCGTACCCATTCCGGTCCCAACGCAAATTCATAACTACCGGCGAATTGAGCAGAACCTGCAGTCTCCCAATCAATACACCTCTCCGCGGTAAGTGCTGGGGCTGCGAGCAGGGTGTAATGCCAGTGCAGGGGCTGTGGTATTACAACTTGGGGACTGTAAAACAAACTGCTTTGCAGTTTGTTCTCTGTACTTCTAAAAAGTTCCTTGTGTGATGGGCTCTCCCCCTTGCTGTAGGGAGCCAGTGTTGTGTGTGTTATGTGGTAATATAGTTTTGGGGTATTTTTGTAGCAGTGTTGAGGTTTATTTGTTACCATGTACTGTAGATTTTGTCTGTGTGCGGGACAGCTCTCGTCCACTTTCAGTGCAGGCTGAGCCCCTTTGAGTCTGACAGCTTTTCCCATGCCAGCTATGGGTTGGGTGTGCAAGCAGAGAGAACCACCCATCTGGCAGATACCTTTATGAAAGGAAAAAGTTGAGATAAACAACTAAAATGGATGGGGCTACAAAACTTACTGACTTTACCTGAATTGATTCCTGTAGCTAGTCACATCATAGATGATGTGTCTTACACGAGTTGCATATTCATGTGGTTATGCAGCCAGGACTGATTAAATCATGAGCAATTTATGCCTGTGAGGCAGAGGATGTTTTCTGAAGGCTGTCAGGAAGACCTGCATGCCAGCCTTCAACCATCCAGCTGACCTTCCGAGTTCAGTGGTAATGCCTTGTACACTAAGACACGTAGGGCTTCTATCTCTTCTCAGGTATAATTTCTGGTACTTACAGGCTTGAAATCTGGGTTGACAGTGGCTGCCCAGGTCATAAGCTGGTTGGAAGGAGACTCATATGGGATCTTAAAGAGTTTGTACAGCAGGGTCATTCAAGCAGAAGTGTCTGTGAGGTGTCATGTCTTTTTTTGGATGAGTTGCTTTGGATTAGTTTAAGTTTAGATTTCAGAAGTAGGGTAATACCTATGTCAGCCTAAGTTTGGGCTTCAGCCAGCCTAATTCAGGATAAGGCTTATTCGAAGTGGACTCAGAAGTAGAGACACGATATGCTGATATTAATCAGGGATCAGGAGAGAGTTTGTTTTGTGCCAGTGTTACTTTAATACTATTTTATGTTCACTTCAAGTGTGTAGCAGGTTTTGTGGTAAGTTCCTTCCTGTGTCCTGCATGCTTTTTACAGCAAAACTTGTGGACCCTGTTAGTGTTGGAACTCACAAAAGAGTCCTCGTTATCCATGTGATGTATAAAGCGAGAGCTCTGGAGAAGGTGCAGAGGATGCACATAGGCATGCCATGCCTACCCCAGACCTGGTGACAGGCTGCTAAATTCTGGTTCACAGCCTGCAACTACCAGACAGGGATCAAACTGTCATGTTTTGCTCCTTTTAGTCACCACTGTGTAATGTTGAGACTAGCATCGTCCCTGTAAAGGAACTCGAGGAATGGACACAATCAGGATGATTCAGTCTGCTTTTAGCATCTTCTCAAAATCTCTGGCGTCATGTTTTTATCTGCCCCAGGAAGCCATATTTATCTCTCACCATCACTTCCTCTAATCACCAAATTCAGTAGACACCTTTCAGAAATGGAAGGAGAAAACCTCAGCAAGCATTTAGTATGTGATTCCACTTTTCCATCAGATGTATCAAATAGGCCATTACAGCCAAGTGCCTTGTCATGTTTGCCAAGTCATTTGATTACAAACCTTGAAGTACACTCTTGTTTCTGAAAAACTGACCACTGTCATCTGACTGGCTGGTGTATGCCTGTGTAACATAGCTTGTGTGTGGATAGATATGTTGCTTGTTGAGGTGGTAATTATGTGTGCGTGCTTTTGGCTACATCACCTGTCCAGCTCATCTGCTTGCTTGCTTATCCTATGTCTGGTAGGGTGGCATTTGACATTCCACATCTTTCAGCAGCAGCAGTCAGCTGGTGTTTTGTTCTGCAAGTTCCTGATAGGTAATATTCAGCCATCTGGATGGCTCTCATTCTGGAGAGTTAAAAACATGGGAGAGCAATACTTTCTGCCACTGAACATCAAAGTATCTTTTCACCTTGCCAGGTGTCTGTTTCCATGTTGTGTATTCATTTCGCTTCAGGCCCAGGCACCTGATGAGTGTCAGGCCTCTGAATCTGGAGCAACCTGAAAAGAAGTGATTTTTAGGTTAGAATTTTAAAGGACTTCCTTTTTTCCAAACATGTGAATATAGCATGGGTTTATCTAGCTGAGAAATGTAGTAACGCACTAAAAGAGGGGCGATGGGGGATAGGTGAGGTGGCGTCACATCAAATTCTTGTATCTCCACTACTGAAATAGATTATTTATTCATTTATTTTCTGAAATGTGGCATAAAGTAAAACATACACCTAGTAGTGTTGTTGAGCAGATGTACTGACACTTCATCAGGATGACTTTGCCATTCCTGGGTAATGTGGCTAGCCCTGCTTACACTGCTGAAACCCATATGTCTTTGTTCCTTCTGTTTAGATACGTATGGACAGCTTAATGCAGCATTGCTGGGAGAGGAGGCCGGATACCTTGGTGATAGCATCTTTCAGTGGCTTGAGCACAGAGGGTTTTTTTCAGCATTTTCATTGATTCCTGTTCAGAAAACCACCTACTGGCTGAGACTAGTGTTCTTTTAACAAAGGAAAAAATGTTTCCAAATTGAGAGTAGAATGATTAGATGAAAAGACTCTTTTCTCATACAGAGGAGTGTAATGGGAATCTTGGTAATGGAGCCTGCAGAGGCAGAATGGCATTTCAGTAAACAGAATTTAGGTTGTGTGTTCTTAACAAGTGGTGAAAACATTAAAATATTGAGAAATAAGTAAGTAATACACAATCCCATCTCTCTCCAGAGTGACGGTGTGGCTGTACTCACGTTCCTGCTAGCCTAGTTTCCTCTTTTGTTTCATTTTAGCAACTGGGTATTACTTGAGGTTCCTGCACGTGTGGGCTGTACAAGTTAATTTTAACTCCCTAAGGTGAGGCTTCACAAGGAGTTAAAGGAGTTTGGAGCCCAGGCTATTCTGACTGTCCATTCCAAAAAGAAATTCCTCTGGGTAGTACTGAACTGTTTCAGATCTGACAGCCACGCACTGCTCTGTTTTGCTCTGTAGCTTCTGATTTGAGTCAAAGCTCTGTTGCAGAACAGTGCCTTTGGCACAGCTTACCTCTGCATTGTACGACCTGCACTCACGCAGCTTTCTACCTAAACAGCTGCTCTGATGAAAGAGTGAGTGGCTCAGCACAGGAGGGACACTTGAATAAAGCCCTCTTGGGGCATTCTGAAGACACTGCCTAAAATACCTTGGATTTGGCAAGATATGAAACTCTGTCTTGTTCAGGATTGATGTAGATACCTGAAGGTATCTAAAACTGACTTCTGAAAATTGACAGGCTCTCCTGCTTACAGCTAAGCTAATCTCATTCTTTCTTTCCATTTGTTTTGCAAAATTTTTTTTGGATCGAAACTCCTGAGAACAAGGTTTATCATCTTAATCTGTGTTGGTGTAGTCCTAGAACAGTGGGATTTTGATAAAGGATAAACAGTTGTGAAGCTCCGCTTCTGTGAAAGTAGCTCTGTGTGTGTGTGTGTATCTGGTGATGATGTTCTCCTTACTCTTCTATACTGGCATCTGAAGTAACATGTGTGCTGCTGTTGTTTCCTTTTAAGGTCTGGTGTGGTCCGGAGGTCTAGCAGTACAAGTCCTCTTGGTTTTCCTAAAACTGGTGCTTCCCCTCCTTATCCTGGAGAACATGGATCTGTGCCCAGCTCTAGAAAACTCTCCTTTGGCGGTGCCAAGCCATTTATGCCATCACCGCAAGGTAAGATGTCAACTGGCATGTTCCTGCCCTAATAAAATCGTGTGCCTCTTCCTGTAGAGAGGGAGGTTATGACCAGCTGTAGCTCCAAGGTAATAGGGAAGTCAGAGTCTGGTGTTCTCTCTTGCCTCTTCTCAGTAGATTATTTGGCAAATGTTTTGGCCTCAGTAAAATGGAGAGGAAAATACCTATTAGCCTCAGGAGAGGCAAGCTTTGTTTTGGTGTGCAACTGATGCAATTTACTGTTTTCTGTAAAGGAACAGACTCTGATGTAACTAGCTATTCTCTATCTCTAGTGTCTCCAATCCTATATTTATTAATATCTGCTGGGGGGGAAATGCACAATATTCATATTCTATTCCTCTGAATTAATATCACTGCGAAGTCAGGCTAAAACTGGCTAAACTAATAACAGACAGAGGAGTTTTTTCCCCTCCTTTTACAGGAATTACTGATCTTTTCACTACACAGCTAGAGCTGAGAAGATGGAAAAGATAATGAGCATCTTTCTGTAAAACAGGTGGTGCATAGTGTTGACATTGCCTATGGAATCTTAATATCGAATGAACTTTTTTTAATTGTGTTCCCTCAAAGTTGGAACAATACCAGAGCAGCCCAGCCAGACTGTTATCCCATCTTCTCTTGGAGTAGAAGTGAGAAGCCGGATTCCTGTCACCGGTGCGTTGGTCCTTACCTTCTTTCATTATTCCTATGGATAATGCCAGAACCATAATCTCAGGGCATTGAAGGTTGAGTATGGGCCTTCAGTAGCTTCTCTTGATGCTTGGCCAGCCAGGATTTCTGTGTGCTGATAGGAGTTGGGGTTGATCCATTCACGTCCCATCAGCCAGCCTCTTGCAGTCTTGACAGACCCTTTGTCACAGAAACTCAAATTGTGACTTCAGAGTCAATGGATTGAGTAAAAGAAAAGCATCTCAAAACCCCCAACACCCCCTCTGCCAAGTGGCCTGCTTGATGTGTAATTCACTTGCTGCTGAACTCTGACAGTCAGTGTCCCTTTCTCTGTAAGGGCTGCAATAAAGGAAAGAATCTACACTTTTATTTCTCTGTTGTTCATGTCTTTCCCTCCTTGTAGAGTCAAAACCTGATCAGGCCTAGCAGTTTTGTGGCACTGATCAGAGCGCTATCCTTAGCCATTCACTGAAGGTTTTGCTCTGTAGATGTTTTAGCAGTGGATCCTGGGATCAGGCTGGCTTTTTGTATTAGAACCAGAAAATGATGTGGTTTGTTGCTGTGTTTGGGCCCTCCAGGTTCCTCAGCGCCTGAACACTCTCCTCGAGGGATGGGCTCCCGGCTCCACAGTGCTCCCAACCTGTCAGATTTGCATTCCTGAACAGGCAGAAGATAACCAAGCAGCACTCTGATCCTCTTGTTGCTCACTTTGGTCATACCCCAGTCAGCCAGCCTCTGCAGATTCATGGCTTGCAGCACTGCCGGCAACTCAGATCCTCGCCGAAGCTGTCCGAGTTCATGCAGAGAAGCCCTTTGCCAACTATAATGGGCTCCCCTACAAAGGTATGTCAAGGAGTCTGCTTTTGGGTTTCTCATGGCTCGAACTTCTGGGTTATTTGGGGGTGAACTGCTGCATGATCAGATAACTCTGACCTGGATTTATCACTGCTTGTTCACTTTTCTTCAAGGGCTATTTAGTGATCTGTGTGAAATGGGGCAGTGTCCTAGTTCTTAGTGGACAGATCTCACTTGGCAGCAGCGTTCACCATTTGAGCAGAGTCCAGGGTTTTAAACAGGCAATGAAAAGGAGCTACCCAGATAAGGCAGAAGCACCTCAGTGAACTGCAGTGCCTGGGCTGGTTTGCAGACAGCGACTTGGCTTGTGACACAAGTGTGTGTCCAGTAGGAATCCCCAGCAGAGATGGCAGACAGTTAAGCAGGTGACTGCCCTGCTATCTCATGCGAAGCTGGCACTGTGACAGCATTTTCCCTGCTTATGTTAGAGCGCTACAAATTTTCAGCAGCGTTTGTTGTTCTTTCATTTTAGTCTTCCTGGGATTGGGGACAAGTAACTGCATGGGATGGGATTTTTACCTCTTTACGTCAGGCAGGTTATTAAGCATACAGTTTAATTTTGATAAACAAATGGGGGCAAGGGGAACCTTCCTCCTTCGTTTTAAAGACAGATCTCTGTTTTTTTTATTGTTCCTCTTAGGCTGTGTCCCCGTTTGAGTTTCCCAAAACCCCAAGTTCCCAGAATCTTCTCACGCTCTTGGCCCATCAGGGGGTCATGATGACTCCAACACGGAACAAAACCTTGCCAGATCTGAAGGAGATGGGTCATTTCCACTGCCAGCAAACTGGTTTGGGATTGAGGCCTGTGGAAGAGATCAAGGGCAGGTGAGCTATAGTCTGCTTTATACAGTGGTGCTTCGTTACAGGACAGATGGGGCAAATTTCAAATCCCAGCTAAAGTTTAAGTTGTAATGTAGCATCTGCAAACTTTCTGTAGTTATCTGCTAGCACCCTTGGATTGCAAGCAGATACAATGCACATTTTTAAAGTCTTCCTCTACAGGGGCAAGCAATGGCCTAGATTTTATGAAATGAAAGATTGTCTGCATCTTCACATTGTGTTTAATGTCCAGGGTTTCATCAAGTGGGGATGCAGGATTTTGTTATTAGACCATACTCCCTGCAATTATGCAGATGCGTGCAGATGTGGAGCCTGTGCCTGTCGTGGATGAGAGGGTGTTATGGGTGTTCCTTGTCTGTCAAGCTGTGGGCACAGGTCTTCAGACCAGAGATCTGTTTAAAAGCCACGTGCTGACTGTCATGGGCATTGCAGGATACGAAGTCACTCGTGTTAAGTTTTTCTTACATGCCTTTCTGTAGACTGCAACTTTCTCCAGTGATCTGGAGGAGTTCTTTGATATTAATTTCATCTTCCATCAAAGAAAAATTGTGTTGTAATAATGCTATAGTCGGTACTTGCATTACTGCAGTTAGTCATGATAGTTGTATGCTTTCTACAAGTAGCAGGAGGTGCTTCAGATGCTCTGTTGAAAAAGGAGGAGCGGTTCTTTCAGCTCCAGACTGTTTGCTGTGTAGTCTTAAGTGGTTGTGGACCAGGAATGGCAGAAACTGGAGTGGAAGTTAGATGAAACCTTGCACCTGTTGACTTTCTGCATCATGTTGTGTATGTCCTCTTTTAGATCACTGAGCACAGGCAAGCTCACTGACCTGCTTCTGAAGGCAGCCTTTGGGGCACAGATCTCAGAAGCTGGCAGCAATGACAGCCTGAACAATGAGAAGCCAATGGAAATTGCAGGTAGGTGGGGAGACCAGGCAGATCTGGCAGGATGTCCTGGGTTGGGGTGAACAGTTTGCCTACATGCCTCCTACAAACAGGAGGCTGCTTTTCTGATGGCTTTTGGCAAAGGAAGTGACTGCCGTGTGTGAGGAGTGTAATGGTGTTTGTTTTCTTTTGTGGAGCGCTCAGAAGTCTGTGGGCTATGCGTGCTGTGTAATTGCTGGCTAGTGCTCTGATTTTTGTAGGCAGGGCTTCCTCTTTTGGCCCCGTTCTGAATGTGATAACATGTGGAAGTGGGAACTTTCTGCCAGGCGGGTCGAGTACGAATGGCTCTGCAAGGGTGGGTCTTCCTGGGTTTGCAGGTTGGGAAGCGAGGAGGGGAGAACAGCTGCAGCAATGCATAACGCTGCCCGGACTTGTGTCCTGTAGTCCGTGCCAGCCTGGCCCGGTCGTGTTCTCAGGGGACGCCTCCAAAGGGAGCGTTGGCCTGTGCTGGTAACCACTGTCTCCCAAAAGAGTCTGCAGGAACATAAAACCACTGGGTGAGGCACACCATGCTCTGAGTAACTTTCCTGTAATGCCAGTCTGCACCTTTCAACTGTCTCCCCAGCTCCCTCAGGTGCTTACGGAGGGACCCTGCACTCTGGTGCCCGGGCTGGGGGCTCTGCCAGCCCATCCCCAGTGATTTTTACTGTTGGATCCCCTCCCAGTGGAACAACCCCCCCACAGACCACGAGGACCAGGATGTTTTCAGGTAAAGGGCTGATACCTACCTGCCTGTTCCAGTGAGAATGCCTGGGGACAGAGCGATGTGTTGAATTCCTTGCTGCTGAACACTGGTGGTGGCAGAGGGCTGCTCAGAGCACAGTCCGTAGAGCTCAGCTGGTCTAAAGGCCTTTGAGGTTCTCATGCTGGCTCCTGCCAACCCCAGTTACTGCTGGTAACTGTTTGCACTGGCACAAGGACTAATGCCAGATAGTAGTTTTCCAGTACTGGAAGAGATAGGCAAACTCTTCTTTTATTTCATTGCTCTCTGCTTCAGGAATAATGCTGCAGCTGTTCATAGACCACTATTGTCAGTAGGTCAACAAATGTAAAGATTGTTTTGTGTTCTGATGGTTTTCCCCTTGGGTTTTGGGTGAGCGTGACCATTCGTGCCCAACAATTTCAGTGCACGAGTACTATTAGGAAAGGGCCAGGATGGCTCTGTATGCAAAATTATTAGTGGTGTTACTTATGCTCTGAGCTGCTTGAGTAGGAGATGGGAAAATGCACTCCTGCTTGACAGATACCTTTTTTAGGATGCCAGCACTCTGGCCTCATCAGCCAACAGTTGAGGCTGTGGTAATTGGCCCTTTTGGGATACTGTGTCTGGGAGCCGGAATGTACGTTCAGCTTAAGAAAATATTTGGATGCTTTTATGTGCATTTTTGGCTTGTTTGGGTTGTCGTCTTGGCTGTTCCTCCTCTGAATGTAGTCGACTCTGTTGTTCTTAATTACTGCAGGGAAGGTTTGGATGTAACCATGAATAAGCTGCTTGACTGAGATGGGGGTATACACGGGCTCAGTTCCTGGGTATAGCTTGCATTTCCGTCATAACTAAAACCACTCACATCCTTGATTGTCTGGAAAGTTGGGACCATAATCCTTTCTTTGTCTCATCTATTTAGAGGGTAAGCTCTGTAGGGCAGAGACTCTTACAAAGTGTCTGGGGGACCTGTAGCACAATGGATTTACTATCCTGGCGACAGCCTCTAGCTACTACTGAAATTTTATGAATAGAGAATTCAGACTTCCTGTATTGCTTTTGTGGGGATAATAGCAATTTGGAAGCAGATCCAAGCACAAGTTTTCAGTGGGTTGATATTTGGATGCCTAAGGGTCTGCTGAACAGTCAAGATCTCAGATGGGATGCCTGGAAGAGAAAGCTGTTGAATAGTGAACCTATAACACGTGCACAGCATTAGGTCAAAGCAGTCAAAGCAATGCTGCTTGACAAGCTTTGTTTATTAGGTCTGTGCAGTAATTCCTTATGTTATAGTTAATGCACAAAGTTAATGGTAAAAAGGGGAGCTTTGCAAGCTGAAACTGCACCCCAAGTGCTTGGACAAGCCATGAGTAAGATCACTTGACAGATATAAAGGCAGAGCCTTTTCATGAGTCATCAGAACAATTTCTGCGAACAGCCTCTTAGAATTACAGGGTATCCAGAATGCGATGATGTTGATCCTTTCCTCTCTGAAAGATCTGGAAATACTCTGCCAGTCTTTGGTGATCCACTTAGCTTTGAAGCATAGCTGCCAACAGGGAGGGAGCTTTGGGAGGAGAGGAGACTGCGCCTCTCTGCAAATCAGTTGTGCATTATTATATTGCTGAACCTTTTGAAGACAGGGTAGGGCAGCAGATCAAATTTGTAGGTGGAAGAGAAACATCTCCCTCCAAAGGATCAGTGACAGTGGAGAATATCGCCTTGGTAGGATTAGCAGAGTATTGCAGCTGGTATTGACATCCCCCCATCAGACAGAATATATCCCTCTGTGGCAGTGTGTCAGGGCATATGAAGCCCTCTGGAAGTGGTGAATGTATTATGAATACCCTGAGACAGAAACTCCTTTTGAAGTGTCAATCTTTTATATGCAGTGTGCGTTTAGGGTGGATTCAGTGGTCAAGAGGGGAAAAGATGATGGTGAGGGAATTGTCTGATGGACACCGTGCTTAAAGGGTCTCCTGAATATTGAGGTTAGGGTCTTGACTCAACTGAAGTCACTTATTCTCTGCCCAGCCTCCTATTTGTAAAGAGGAGGAAGCAGAAGTGCAGGGCATATAATGGAAAGCTCTCCTGGCTTGAATGTAAGTGGTTAATGTTTTAAAACCATGATAAAAACCTCACTTATCAGAGGTGCTCATTCAGTGATAGTGTAAAAGCAAGGGAACCAGGTTCAAACCATGCTGATCCATGATGGGGAAGTTGGCTATGGTGGTATATGATAAAAGTCAGCCCAAGATATTGTGGCAGGATTCAGAAAGGATTTCGACAAAAAAGAAAAAAAAGAGTACTTCTGAATTGTCTCCATAAATGACAGACGTTCTGGAAGGTGCATTAAATCTGCTTGAGCTTGTAAGCTGGTCTACCTGAGTCGCTAAGGAGCTTATGTTGGGGAGTGGTTATTCTGCATCAAGAGTCCCTGCATCCTCCTCCAAAGTACTTGTTGCTGGCTCCTATGAGATCCAGGATCCTGGATCCTACAGGATTGTCCCTTCTGTTGGGCGAGGAATACCTGGCCTAGTATTAATATCTTCAGTAATTCCTTTGCCTTTTTTTCTTCTCAGTGGGGTCTTCCAGCTCTCTCAGTTCTGGAGGCTCATTCACCGGCAGGCACTTGGCCATGGGCACTGGTGGGGATGCTGTGGAAGGCCCCTCAAGTCTCCGGTACGCTTTTGCCGACCCGATGACCGCCAACCTGGAAGGTGCTGTTACTTTTGAGGCACCAGAGTTGCCCGAAGAGACGCTCATGGAGGTGGGTATATCCCAGGGACTTGTTAGGGGTGAAGGACAGGGGAATAAAAGTAAAGCAAATCCAGAGGTCGGATGACTCCATGTTTGCAGCCAAGGGAGTTGCTTCCAAAGATGGACCAAACTGGCTTCAAGAGAGCAAGGCCAGTGCAGTGCTCAGAAAGCCGAGGGCATATTTAGCACAGTGAGTTTTGAGTCTGCTACCAAGCTGTTTAGTCCATGAGACAGCCCATGACTGGGGTTAAAATTCACCATTCCCAATGCTGAAACCGCAGGTTGGAAACATCAGTTACCTGATGCATTCTATATTAACAGTTTCTGAAGAAAACCTGGGTACTTTGGGCCTTTTCCCTTTTAAAAGGCTCCACGTTAGTAATAGCTGACTTGAGAGTGTGAGTAGCTTAGTATATCAAGTGACTGCCTGCTGCATGCACTTGGGGAGTCAGGCAGGGGTACGACCTCTGCTGAAAGTATCTGAAAAAAAGTAAACCTGTCATTTCTGTTGCTGATGGGGGTGGGGGACACCATGTTCTGCACCAGAATGGCTGAACCAGATTGTCAAACTGAAAGACTGCCAGGCTCTCCTCTGCAGGCTGAAGCAAAACAAATGCTTTTGTAGCTGAGATATATTTGAAATCTAGGTCAGGCTGCCCATTTGCAGTAGAGGTGGGAGGCAGGTTCAGTGACAGTTTCAGCTCTGTTCATGATACCTCCTTGGGCTGTCTAGGACTGAGAAAAGTTCTTTGTATCTGAATTTTGCTGGTGTTGCTAAAAACACCTAGGTATCCGCAGAGATATACATACATTGTTTTAAAGATGTGGATGTGCTCTTCTACTTCAGATTTTATTTAGTTCAATTTTTTTTGTCAATTATGCATTGAATTGCATTTGTTTGTTTAATTACCTGCAGAGCCACAGGGCTCAGACTTTCAGCATTGATGCGATCACAATAGTAGTGAGTTTAACTGAGCATCCTACCTGTGTGAGGTCCCAGAAGTGTGGGGCCCTGCCAGCTGCCACCACTTTGGACACAGACCTGAAGAGAAGTGTCCTAAGGAAGTCTCAACTTGTTAACAGCACTCAGCTCAGCTTCTGTATCTGTAATGAGTTGTTTGGGTTCAGTCATCATTTCTGCTGAGCGCAGTAATTCACTTGCATGTCACAAAACCTTCACAGCGTATTTCAAGACCCCTTTGTGGTGGTCTGTGGAGTTGGCCAGAATGCGGATCTGGCAGATTTTCTGATTTCTGCTGATACTTTCAGGGCATTGAAATCTTACTGTGTAAGCACCCTTGTTTATCTCGAGCAAAGCTGTTGTGTTCAGATGGGTGGTTCTTCCATCTTCTGTAAAAGTTTCCTTACGTGCAGACAGGGCAAATTGAAGGCTGGGCTTCAGTTTCTTTTGCAGTGTTTTAAAACCGAAATACAGAGATGGCTACAGAAGGAAAGACTCTTGTGATGCCAAATGAGACCACAAATGCCAGCATAATTAATAGAAGCCAACTGTCTAAGCAGAGAGGAAGGACTGTGTGTTGGTTAGAGATGCCAGGCTGAGACCTGCAAGATCTCAGCAGTTTCCTGCTCTGCCACAAACTTCTTGTATGACTTGGCAATTACTTAATCTCCACGTTCCTCCGCTGCTTTTAAAGAAAATAAAGGAAGATGCAGATAACAATTCCTTACCTTACTGGACTGTCCAGGTAGCAAGATAGTGGGAGGAGAGATTCATATTTCAGATAGTCAAAGCTGCCTTAACAGCCAAGTGCCTGAGCCAGTGAATGAAAATCAAAAGCTTGCAGAACTTGAGAATGGGAATTTTTTGATAAATTCATGTAGGAAACGTCCTTACCAGCCCCCTTTGAGAGGACTGAGCCACCGAATATTTGAAGATCAAGCAGGTTAACGACTTCTTTACAGAGAGAGTATGAACAATGGAGCTGCATCTGATCCAGGCAGCAATTCATTTTCTAGGACCCACAAGCATTCAGTTTTTCCACAAATACTAGCTTCCCAAAAATGTTTTCAGTGACTTAAGTAATGCAGTTTCCCAGAAATGGGATAATCCCCTTTGATCCGTAATAGCAGAGGAAAAACTGCTTTGAAATGAACACAGCACTTAGTGTGTATGCTGCTCACTAAGTGGCAAGAAGTTGCAGATAAAATGTTGTCTTTGCTGTCCTTTCAGAGGACCTCACCCAGGGCTCAGTGCACTGAACTGGGACGATACAAAGACCAAGAGCTAAGTGAGGGCTGGGCTTTTGGGTGGGACACACTGTGTTTGCAGTTTTCTCTGGTGTAAGAGATTGTCACTCGCGTGAAATCCACACCCGCTTTAAATTTTGTACCAGCATTGCTGTGGTGGGGACCAGAGCTGGGTCCATGGAATTGATGGTCTCTCCCCCTTCCTGGCTGACTTCTGAGAGAGTCCCACAGTGCTGAGATCCTCCTTGGGGAGGGAGCATGTAATTTTGGAGCAAGTCTCACCAGCTTCTTCAGGGAGCTGCCTGGAAATTTCTGGCCTGGGGCTGTCACTTACTGCTATTACTGTGGAGGAAGAATTGGTGTGGTGTGCAGGCTCGGAGCCAAGTGTGGCTGTCCCTGCACAAAGCAGAGGTGTAGGGGGGTTTGAGGCTCAAATGTTATTTCTGTAAGCTGGGATGAGTCGCTGGCACAGCTCTAGGTGAGCAGCCCTCCCTGGCATGCCAGCTTTCCCTCTGTAACCCCACCTTGACATCCCTTCAACAGCAAGAGCACACTGACATCCTGCGCAGCCTCCGCTTCACGCTGGCCTTTGTCCACTACGTGATGGAAATTGCCGCCCTTAAAGGCAGCTCCAGCGAGATGAACAGTTCAGTGACATCTGAGTACCAGCTCCAGGAGAGCGTGGTGGCCGACCAGATCAGCCTCCTCAGCCGGGAGTGGAGGTAAGGACCGGGGAGAGAGCCACCCAGCTCCCAAGTCTTCTGACACTCCCTCCCACCCCACATATCATTAAGTACCAGAAGTCCTTCAGGACATTTTTTACCACTGTCCCATTGATCTATTTGCATTGCAATGTGCTTTCTTTGCAGCTATGCAGAGCAGCTCGTGCTGTACCTGAAAGTAGCGGAGCTTCTGTCCTCAGGGCTGCAGATGGCCATAGAGCAGATCAAAGCTGGCAAGCTGTGCCTCTCCTCCACCGTCAAGCAAGGTAAGGGGCTGCTGGGCACACGGCACAAAGGACTTGCCTGGAATGGAAGTATTAAAAGTATTGCAAAGGGTATGGAGGGGGTTGAGTGTGTGTGAACCCCCGCCAGTATGCCCAGGGGCTTATTTCTTATTGCCACCTCCCCTTGCACAGCCAGGTCTTTTTTATTCACACTGAGGGCAATGTTCCTCTCTTCACATTGACTTTGTCTCAAAGCTCTTGCTCATGCCCCTGTGAGAATCTTCAGCACTAATTGGTGAGAGGGGAATGTATCTTATCTGATTCCTTGCACATCAGTATCTCAGGTGCTTATTTGTACTTGATGTAAGTCCAACTTAATTACACAGTGCATGTCCTAGGAAGTGCCTGCTTGGCAAACGGAGACCTGTCTTGGCAGTGATGATTTATCAAGTGAAACAAAAACAAAGGGTGTACAATACTGGTAATGCTAGAGTCACTTCTTTGCTAGTGTTATGGCCTTACATTTGCATCTGACTGTCTGGCTTGTGATGTGAGCTGGCTGTGATTCAGTGACTAGAAAAAATAATTTTAAAACTACCATTGTAATATTACTGAGGGAGCTTTTTGAAGCACTTGAAGTACTTGACTCACCAGCCACCTTCACCAAGAGCTTAGTCTTTGAAAGTATTCATGCTACCTTGGGATGGGGTGTAAAAAAAAAAGTAGTTAAATACAATGAGTACACATACGTTGTAGCAGGCAGTATGGATCATGATACACAGGTTTAGCTATACATCTTCCACAAGTTCAGGCTAACAGGAAAGTTGTCATAACCCAAATAAATTACTCCTTTTCAGGGCAGATTTCAACTTCTAGATTAGTAGTGTAATTAGTGTGCGGGAATTGGGCAAGGCCGTCTTTTCGTGTTTGTCTCCCCACAAAATACTGCTCCCTTGAGGTTTTTCAGGGCACAGGGAGGACAAGAAGATTTTCAAGGTACTTGGGTCCCATGTATATGGAAAAAGCAGGGAAGCATGACAGGACACAGCCTTGGAGTGTCCTTGGGCAGTGTGTGCCAGGCAGCATCCCTACCCACAGCCATCCTCTTTTTCCTGATAATCTGGCCACAGCTCAGAGCTCTGATTGAATTCCATGGAGGAGGATATTGCTGTATTTGTGTGTTATTTTGGTTTTTAAATAGTCTCTCTTGACTCTCTTCTTGTGGAGTTTTTCATTTTGCCCTCTTGATGTGACCCAGGAGCTTTGGGGCTCGTACTCCCTCTCAAATTCCTTCTGAGCAAGGGTGATCTGACAGTCTGACCCTGACAGGGTTATGTTTTTGTGCCTCAGTCCTTTTCTCTGATGACGAGTTACAGCAGCCTTTCTTCCTGGAGGCAGTCTCTTCTCTGGCTCTCTGTTCTCTTATCTGTGCCTGGGAAGGCTAGATTTAGTTGCAAGCCTTGGCTGTCATGTGAGGTTGCCACTCTGCATCATAGCTGAAAGAAGCTGGTTCATGATGTGGGTTAATTTGCCTCCTCCAAGAGCAAATCATGCAGCATGGGGATTTTCAAATGTGCACGGAGCAGTGGATGTATTGTATGAGTATGTACTTTGTGGAGATCATGCCATGCACCTAGGGAGACTCAAGCCTATGGCATTGCTTGCTGTTTTGGATTGTTATTTAATCGCTCAGAATCATATTTGATTCCTGATTCTCTGTCCCATAACCTTCCTGTATGAGCTGCCGTGGTTCAGGAAAGGAGGTGGCCTTTCACAGGCATCAGTGTCTTTTCTTTCTGGGACAGCAGAGTCACGAGAGAGATTCCCTTGCTTAGTCAGTGCTGCTCATCCACACTCAGCTCCAACAGCTACCACATGCAAGTCACGTACTTCTTCACGGCACGTCATCACCCATCAAGTAGCAGAAGCTTTGTATCTGGCACGTCTTGTTGCTTCTGGTGGTGCGTGAGACATCTTGCATGGTGCGAACTGCTCTCTGCCTTGTGGCAGCTGAAGGAAACAAAAATAGATCTGGCCTCAGGTGAACTAGGCATATGTGTAGGCGTTGCCACATGCAGGCTTATAACTGGTGAAGGTGACAGAGGAAAGGAAAAAGACTCTGTTGGTGCAGCAAGTACTTTCCTGCCAGTCTTTTGGCTTTAACGTAACCCCATTGTCTTGAAGTTATCATTTGAGGTCCTGTGTGTGGAGACTGGGAGGCACAGGGAGAACTAGAAGTAGCACCTAAACCATTTCTTTCCTTTATTCTAGTTGTGAAGAAGCTGAATGAGCTTTATAAATCCAGTGTATCATCCTGCCACTGCCTCAACATGAGACTCCAGAGGTTCTTCTTGGACAAACAGAGACTTATGGATCGGATCAACAGCATCACCGCAGAGAAGCTCATCTTCAGCTATGCTGTGCAAATGGTAATAACCATACAGTGCCTGGGAACAGGGTTAGCACAGAGCGAGTTTCAGGCATTAACGGTTCCTTCTGGTGGCCTTAGCAGATGGTTTTACTCATGATGCTGTGTGCAGCCTCTGGAGGCTGGGTAAGGGAGGTGTTCACCTAGCTGAGGGGCCATGCTGGGAAAGCTGGGTCTGGTCTGGGAGTAACCTCTTGGCACGGTGTTGTTGCCTGCAGGTGCAGTCGGCAGCCCTGGATGAGATGTTCCACCACAGAGAGGACTGTGCACAGAGGTACCACAAGGCTCTTCTGCTGATGGAGGGGCTCCTGAACATCATTACTGAACAGGGGGACATAGAAAACATCAATAAATGTGAGTGTTCAGTGACTTTTTTTTCTCCCACTAGAACATGTGTTTTTCTAGCTGCATGGATCAGAAATGTCAGTACCTGGCATCCTTTTTCGTTTTGGCTACATCTTGGTGGACATAGCAGAGGTCTTTTGGCTTGTTATAGCTCCTTGCAGCCTGACCTCCTGCTTTCTCATCAGGAAAACTGTTAGAAATGCAGGTCCTTGTTCTGAGCCATATTTTTAGAGCTTTCCATGCAGAGCAATTGCCAGGGCTTTGTTGGAGCTTTTGATGTGTGAAAGAACTCACTGAAAGAAGTGGTTTTGCAACAGCAGGGGCCTGGGTTTGGTTTCCAGCCGGAACCATCCCTCTGATTGCACAGAGCACTTGTGAACATGAAACTGCAGGGGCTGTGAGGCAGAGATAGCCGATCAGCACAGCGAGGGCTCCTTCCAACATGTCTTCTGAAACAGGACGGCTCGCCTGTCTGGTTCCCCAGCACCAGGCCTGGCTGAGAAGGCAGCAGACAAATATTTTTCTCATCAGCAAGTGCTTGCTTTAGCAGTGAAAGCTGAACTCTTACCTACTTGCTATCGTTTGGCTTCCTCTCCCAGGGACAGATGGACTCCTCTGTCTGCTGCTCTGAGCTGTCACATCTCTTGCACTCTCCCTTTGTCTTGAGGGGTGTTATTCTCCACTGCTGCAGGCTCCGCAACTCCGTGCTCCATTTGGAGTGGAAAGGACTGACCTCACTTGCTCTGAGCATACTTTTCCTGCCCTTATGGCTGAGGTTTAATCACCTCTGTTATCTCTCTCTATGGGAGGCTGGCAGAGGGGATGGGGGATGGCCACGGTCTGTTAGTGCAGCTTGACTTGGCCTTGGCTCTGCTGCACCACTGCCAAACCAGCCTATCCACAGCAGTCGCTGATGGTGTCAGTACGGCTGAAGGGAAAGGCTGCAGCTGGCAAACTGTGCCCTTCTCCCTTCTGCTGGCTGCCGAATATCTTTCTTGGGCCGGTGTCCAGAGTGCTGCCAGGCTGCTCTAGTTGTCCGTGTCGGCAGAGCTCTCAGATAGGTAATGAGAGAAGAGATTTCTGGCTCACAGGCAATCAGTCAGTTAATTATCACCAACTTTCACAGTTGACATGAGGCTCACTGAAGGAGAGCAAAGGGAGATTGGCAGGTGGTGTGTGGTACTGGAGGGCTAAGTGAATTGGGAGAACTAAGTAGTTTCTGTTGTACCATTTCTTACCAAATCTAAATCACATCTTTTATCCAGAGATGCAGTTAATGCATTTAATAGATTTCCTTTCCCAGTTGATAGCCTGGTATTCCCTGTTTTACCCAATGTTCCGTCTTCCTGATTCTCTGTTCTCTGGTAGGCTGTAGTGGGTAAGCATTTCATTTTACATCTCAGGTATATGATTACTTACTTCTAAAAAGTAAAATGATGAACGTAGAAATACAGCAAGTCTTCCTGTGAGAGGGATGAATTCCACCAAACATTTAGCTTTTGAGAGTCATGGGCTCAGACAATGAGAATCTGGCACTGATCGTGCGGGGCCGGGCTCAGTCTCTCAGTTGTAAGCCATGACAAATGGCACTGGAGACCTTGAGCCGTCTTGCCTGTTGGCAAAAGCCCCTCCAATAATGAAAAGTGAATAAATTATTCCTGGTGGATGGTGGTTCTTTGTAACATCTTGATACCTCTATCAGAACTGCTGCCTCCCAGCTTTTGTTGTTAGATCTCTGATTATTCAGCCCTTCGACCTGTCCCTTCCCAGCACAGTGTTTGCGGTCAGGTCCTCACCTAGTCTAATGTACATCTACTGATGTGCCTGGTAATGATTCTCGAAAAGCTGCTTCGATTTGCTGAAGTTCTGCCTTTCCAGCCCCGCCCCCCTCCCCCCATCTCCAGCATGTTTTGGTAGTCTTTATATCACCAGGAAAATGAGAAGTTGATTTCTTTTGTGTTTTCTTTTCTCTCCCAGGTAAACTGTGCATTGAGCGCAGGCTGTCAGCTCTGCTATCAGGGTTCTGTGCCTGATTTCAGTGGTGGTGTTCTTCACGCACCTCACCCCAGCTGATCACTTTGTTTCCAATGGCCTGCTGCTGTAGTGGGAAACGATTTTGGCAACAGGAGACCTGGAGGACGAACTGCTCAATGTTTTGTATTTTGATGTTTTGGGAAGTTGTTGCACAGACTCGGATTCCTTTGAGGGCATGTGTGACTGCAGCAAGCACAAATGCTTCCCTGCCCAAAGGCCTGGGTGAAGACGTAGCCGATGTGGAAAGGCCTCCCTCGTTGGCAGAGGGGATGAAGGATAGAAGTCTGGTTCTTCCCAGCACTTTGAAGGATAAGACTGCTGCCTATGCCTTTTGCTTAAGAACAGGGTATTCCTGTGCTGTGTCCATTGCAGGCAATGGATGTGCTGAAACTGCTGGCTTCAGTTAATGTTGGAGGGTGTCATTCAGAAATCAAGGCCAGTTTGTGTACTTTCCCCTACCCAGCTGAGAGCCAGGCATCTTCAAGCTTCCTGGCAACCCGAGACTCCCCTCCTTTTTCTCCTTTGTCCCTTCTCATATGTGTTTCTGCCTTGGGAGTGCTTACTGAATGGCAGAGAGGAGGGAGTTGGCTCCCTTTTGCCTGAGCGCTGCTGAAGCAGCTCCCACCTCCTACACACTTACCAAGTGAAGCAGAGGACCCGCTGCTGCTGGGGAAGTTTGTGACTCCCGTGGCTGCCGTGTGGACTGCCTCTTGGCCTGGAGGGGCAAATGACACAGGGAAAGGGACTCTGCGCAGGAAACAAGAGGACGACAGAAAGCGTAACGCTCCTGTGTTTGTAAGAAGCCAAAATGAATCTGTTCCTCCCTTGGTCCCCAAGCTCGGCAGGTTCAACATGAAAGACTCCTGGCTGTTCAGCTCGGCCTGTCAGTACATATCTACCAGGAGGAAGCACTAGCGCTGTTCTGCTTTCAGCTGTTGGCTCAATAACCCCTTTCCTGGAGCCCTCACCCCACCCCCAAACTGAAAACACTAGCTTTGTGAATCAAAGGAGCACTTTACACACTGTGGGAACTTTGAGAAGTTGACTTTGCATCACTGAACAACCCAGGAACATCACGACTGTTAGGAATGCTCTTCTTTTTTTATTCCTTTCCTTGCTTCCTGGTTGTTTTATTGCACTACGTGTGTGCGTATATTAATATGTATTCCTAAGGGTGAATATGTATTGATATATATATATATGGTTTGTGTGTAACTGTACGTATTTAACTGTACTGTATCTTGTGAGTGTGAGGCAAAAAGCACTGCAGAGTCTGTGCTGTTCCTCCTCCTCACCAAGCAAAGCTGACTTGCAGTCTGGCAGTACCAAGATTTGTTTTGTTTTGATTGTTTTTTTTTATTTAAATGTTCTTTTAAGGACAGTCAATATAAAGCTCCATGCTTTTTAAGAGCTCAAGAACAGGCGTTAAGATCCTACACACTTAGAATTGGAAAAGCATTTTTTAAAGAAGTTTTATTTGCTGCTTCATTTTTTTATAAAGAAATCTTGTAGTGTTCAGTTTTATGTTCAGCATTTCTTTTAAGGAGACTCTGTAGCCAAGTGAGGCTGCGGGTGTGAGTGGCTCGAGTTCTGGTTGAGGCTTCGGATGCTGTGAGCATGTGCGTGAGAGGAGAGCTGGCTGCCTTTCCGTCTGTCTGCGTGCGCATGTGTGTGTCTTAATTTATCAGAGTCGTGGCAGTATTTTGTTAGCGCTGGGCAGAAAAGTATCTTTGAAAGCAACTCGAAACCTCAGGCTTTGTTTTTGGGGATCTAAAAATATTTTGCACATGGTGGTTAAGTCCTCATTGCTTTTTTTCTCTCAATATTGGCATGTTCAGTGTGATACTTTACAAGGGTTTCAGGAGCAACTTAATTGACTTTGGAGCTGGCGTCATCTTTGGCAACATGGGTGTTTCTGATCACAGAGCAGAAATGCCAATAAAGAAATTTAAAAATATTTCCAATTGCCCCAACCAGGGAAGTTTAAGTGTAGCTTTCACAAATGCTTCAGTATTAGGCTGCTGTTACATTCTACGTTCACAGCCTGCTGCTTCTGTGGCTGTTTGTGCTTGTGCCTGGGGAAAAAAAGGAGAAAAAAAAAAAAAAAGAAAAAAAAAAGGACAAAACCAACCAACCAACTTCCCCAGCCTGTGGACAGAAATGCCGAGGAGACCCAGACTGCTTCTGAAAGGTGTTTACCAGTTCCACAAAGGGCTGTGCTGCAGGCGGGAGCGGTGCACCGGGAGGCAGCAGGAAAGCACTAAGCCAGGACTGACTCTGCAATACAGACACCTGCTGCACCCCGAACCCTCCCGGCAAACCCCGAGTGTACAAACACGGCCTCCTGCCGAGGAGCAGCACAGCCCGGGATCCACGTCTCTGCCGCAGGTATAATGATCCGCGTGTGTGGCAAGCTCAGCACTAACCTTCCAGCTGTACTTATTACTTGAATGTATCAAAATCGTCCACATTCAATGTATACAAGTATGTATTGCTCCAAAAAATTGTGGTTTACAGACCTACAACCAATATATATGTATGTGTTTGTGTATATACATACAAGGATATGTGTGTGTATGTGTGCGTATGTACATAGATATACACACACAAACACAAACGTGTATATATATGTTTTCTCTCAATACTTGAAACTTAGCCACTGTGCTTGAATAAAAAAAAAAACACAACACATAAAAAAAGAGACACAAAAGAAAACCCAAAGGGGGGGGGGGGGCAGGGAGAAAAACAAATCAGGTGATTATTTTGCCATCACTTTGGTGACTTTCTTTTTTATCTAACTGCATGTAGCGTGAAACCAACTTTTTATTTATTGCTTTGTAGACAATAAGGTATGCAAAAAAAAAACCAACCCACCCCAAAAACGAACCCCCGAACCATTGTTGAAGTTGCTAGTGTAGTCCACCTGCTATTGTCATGGCTTTGTTACTGTTGCAGCGTTTGTGTCTAGTGTCTTTAATAGATTTCAAGAAACCTCAGTCTAATAAACATGTATCTTCAGGTTTGTGAGAGCGTATGATGATGATGTTCTTTATAAGGTAATGCTTGATACTTTGTCAACATTTTTTATTTGTGTTTTGTGTGACTTTTTTTTGGCTTTAAATTGTACAACACCAATTTAAGAAAATAAAATTGATTTGAAATTGTTAGTGGCCTGTGTTCAGGACTTTTTATTTCTTGTTAATGCAGTATCTGAGTTGAGGTATTTAATGTGTTTGGTTCTACCAGCCTTGACTTTCAGGTGAAAAGTGCCGTTACCCCTTTTTCACAGAGGGTGAAGCTTGGCTCAGAAAAGCTATGTTGCCTAAAGCCACACATGAAGCCTTTGAATTTGGAGAAGTTTCTGGGTGGGAGCTGAGGTCACTGGTTTGTCTGTCCTTATTACCTGGCTGTGCTCTCCTCCTGCTACAGTTAGAAACTCAGTCACGACTTGATAGCAGACCCCTGTCCATCCAGTTAGATGCTTAAATTTCGTCCATGTTTCAGTATTTGCAAGATCAGGCTGTCGGAGCTATTTATTACTTGGCACTGCAGCGCAAAGCACGCTGGAGCATGCGGCCGTGTCTGATGGCCGTGTGGCAGGGTGAGGACCGAGTGTCGGTTCACGGTGGTGTTTTTATGAGACCTAATAGTTACGCATTACTTTAAACTCTAGCTTTTTTTTAATCAACAGCGTCCTGAATTAATTAGTCCAGTCCCACCACTCTTACAGAAACTTCAGCAAGAGAGGTGTAAACTTTCAGGAGCCAAATACCTTAATTCCACCACACATTTCCCAAAATTCTGCTTGCTGGAGGGTGCATGTTACTGTTGGCTGTCAGCATCCCTGGGGAGAGCCCTGCCCGCCAGCCCCTGTGTGACTCAGCATCACCCCATACACTTACTGGACTGTATTGTGTTTTTGTAAGAAGAAACCTTATTTCAAAAATCGTAATTTACCATGAGCGGGAATTGTTTTTTTCTTGCTCAACCCTATTTATAACTTGTTTCCTGCCCCTGCCTTTCCCCCCACAGGGAATTGGACTACCACATGTTCGCTCCGTGAGAATGCTCCTGCCTGGAAATGCTGGCCTCTGGTCACTCGTCTACGCTGACTCGGAGGCAGGGAGCGTCGATTCCTTTTCCCTGCAGAGCTGCCCCACGCTGCAGCAGCATCAGTTGGGGACAACTCTCAGAAGTTGCACTTCAATGCGGTGAAAATGTGGTGGTGGCACGGACCTGGGCAAGATCCTATGGCAGCCCTTGGAAAGCTGTCAGAGCTAAATAAATACAAATTCTGGTCTTGCTTAAAGTCTGGCAGCTCAGCACGCTTGGATCTTTGTTTTGTGGGGTTTTGGTGGGGTTTTTTGTTTGTTTTTTTTTTTTTAACATGTAAAGCTTCCTTTAGTGGAAAAACCTTGTATGTGTTTGTTTCCTGCAGCAAGAATATATATATCTACACAAGTTTCTGATGCTGAGGGTAAGGGAGGGAGTTTCTTTTGAAGCTGCCTGCGAAGAAGTTTAAAGGTTCAGGTGGAAAACCTACGGCCAAATGAAAGATGGACCCCTGCGTGTCACATGCCTGTGTGGATAGAGAATACCCTGCTGAATCCATCGGACTCTTTCATGGGCAGCAGAGCAAAGGGGGAAAGTGCTAGCTGGGAAGACTTAAACAACAGAAATAAACATTCTCTTCTAAAAGCGCTAAACCATGGGGCCTGAACAGTTTAAAAGCACCACTGAAAATTGCACAACTTTCTAGATGTCGACTGTGACGTTATGCTGCTGTTGATTCTGGGAGAAAACAAACCCAAGCAATTCTTCCAGGGCATTTGGCTTTGTTCCCGCATTTTATATTTAGTTGTTGGTAAGCACGTCAGCAAAAACATGCTCATTCAACTCTGAAAGATCAGAGGTGGCTTAGTGACATCAAGGAAGTAGAAATGGGTGGGTGTGTGTGGAACCAAGGCAATACAAAAATCAAGTATTCCACTCCTAGCTCTTTCAAAGCTTTATTTCACAAGGAGTTAACTCCTTCACAGCATATTTTAGCTCTGCCGTGTTTAACTTGACATCGTCTCCTCCTGCCGTGGCCCGTCATGCCTGTGTACAGCATGCTCCTCTGTGCCGGCTGATGGTCCCGCTCACCCGAGCGGGGTGGGTAGTGGTGGAAGGTGCGATGGCTGGAGGGTTTTTGCGGAAGGAGGGGCAGGGATGCACTATGCTACCATAGCTCTGCAGGGCAGCAGCTACTGCTCTCCAGACAAATCCTAGCAGTTGGATTTATTTAAATTTATTACCATAAATGTAGCGCTGGTGATGGGTGCCATTCCCTGGATGAGGAATGGCACGTAGTGCAGGGGTACAAACTTCCCTGGGATGTTTCTGTTCTAAACCCAGCATTTTTAGGGACAATAGAGTCAGAACCACCCCCCCTCTGGGAGCTGAAACCTGGCAAGGGCTTTGAATGCTTTCAGAAAACATGTTAAATGATGTGTTTCTAAGAATAAGCTTAAGCAAATCGTGTCAAACAGAGGTTTCTTCCCTTACTGTGGACAGAGGGTAACCGAGTTTCCAAATGTTCAGGATTGTCCTTCATGAGCTCTCACTGAGACCTATTGGAGATCCCTGGGAGTTGGCCCCAGTCACCTCTCGTGGTGTTAAACATGCCTGGCTGTGTCTGCAACACAACTTGAATCCAAAGTCCTGGCGCTCAGCTCCCAAAAAGTCATTCCCAAGGCTGCTGTGCATGAGGCAACACACTGCAGGCCTACTGCACGTGGGATTCGTGGCTTTGGTTTCTTCTCAGCATCTGCTGTGCGTGACCATTTGCTTACATTGGCAGAGGGATCATTAATACACTGTGGTGGGGAATTACAAGTCTGCAAGGGTTCCTGCTGCAGGTCATTTTGAAACACAAGTGCACGGTTGCTAAACTTCTCCCGATTCACATCCTCTGTTAGGCAGTCAAGTCACTTCCGAGGGAGAAAGGACTGGTCCGTGTTACACCAGGAGCACCTGGTGGAGGAAGTATTCTTCACTCAGTCTCAAAACAGGAATATTCTCCACAGCTGAGAGAGTTCCCAGTGCTTTCCCCTTGTATCTTCTGTGTGTTGTTTCCAGCTAACACCTTGATGCACAACTGCTGGCAAGCTGCAGATGAAGGTACTCCTCGTCCCTTGCAGCACAGCATGTCTCCAGTCCCCAACGTGGAGGTAAAGAGCTTTTAGCTAGAACATGTGGTATCGCCTGAACTTCTAGTGCCATGCAGCAAAGAGTATTTGTCCAAATGATAAAAATTTGTCTCCCTAGACTTGCTTTGGGTTTGCTTGTCCAGCACTGCAATGAAGGTCTTTCCACTGCGAGTCCCGGGATAGGCACCAACCCCCAGCCCTGACCTCTCTTCCAGGGGCCAGCGGGGCTCTGGGTTTTCATCCCCTGCTGGAGCCCGTTGCTACAGCTGATTGCTGGGCAGGCTGCACTCCCCTCCCCAGCCCTTACCCTCATTAAAGATCACCTGAGCAGGGTTTTTTTTCTTCCCTTTAACAAAACGATGTTGTCCTTCATGACACAATGTTGCTTCAGAGCTCTTTTTATTGACATAAAATTAATTGTATTTCTCTGAAAATTTAAAGCAAATCCTCTTGAAGTATGTCCTCTTTCAAAGCAAGCCCTGGGGAGGAATAGGAGAAAGTTGCTGGGGTCACATTGCCACAGCAAAGCGGGAATAGGCTGCTCGG